>NW_026250536.1:0-1094 GCF_024244095.1 Nematocida homosporus | reverse complement strand
ATAAGCAGGATACTAAGCAGGAGGACAAGCAAGAAGAAAAGCAGGAGGACAAACAAGATAACAGACAAGAGGATAAGCAAGAAAAAAGAACGCGTTGGATTAACGAGGAACTTGGGCGGATACTGAGCCAGTCTGTGCTGCCCTTAGAGGATGTCTTATCTCGCGTGGAGACAGCATGGCTAAGAGAGGAAGTTTGTGTTTCTCCCCAACCAAGCAACCCAGTTAGTAATGCTAGTAGTGCTATTATTGGGTTAGTATTGGAGAGAGCAATAACTCAATAGAAGAGTTGGCATTGGATTGATTTGCATTTGCCCTTGCCATCTAATTGGGTTGGTTTAGTATTTGGGTGGTTTAGGGTTAGTTTTGCTTTTGATTTTTGGCATCAAGTTGAGATAGTAAAGGGTTGATTTGGTTTTGATTTGATTTGGTTTGTGACTTTTGACTTTTGATATCAGGTTGAGATAGTCCAGAAGTAGATAGAATCCGGACTCTACTTAATTAGCAGCAGGTGCCTTCCTTTTCTTGTAGTAGGTATAAGAAAGCACACATTATTATCAGAAGAAGAACTAGGGTTACAACTCTCCTAATAATACTTTACTTGTGCTAACTTGTTCTAACTTGGCATTGTGTTGGCATTGTGTTGGTATACTTTACCTTACTCACTAGAGACTCTTCTTTTTCTTTACTACTTACTACTTACTACTTACTACTAACCCAAAATGAACGAATTCGGATTACAACAACCCAACCAATCCAACTCAATATGAATTCATAAACAGATGACTACGCCCAGTAAGCACAGTACTGCTTATCAGAGACACTAATTGATACCACCAGTTAGCATGCTACTAGCAAATGGCTTGCACATTGCCTATAACCCAATACTAACCCAATACTAACCCAATACGTACCAATACGTACCAAGCAATACCAACTCAAGACATCACTTTATGAGCTAGCACTTGGGTTAGTATTTGGTTTAGATTCTTATTGAGTTGTTTTACTTATCAGAACTCTACGTGTTGTATGGCATAAAATATACAGTGCTATACTAAGCTAATAAGAGTTGTGCAATGGCAATAAGCTTTATTACT
>NW_026250631.1:0-18241 GCF_024244095.1 Nematocida homosporus | reverse complement strand
CTCTCTTTTGGGTTGATAGCCACTTTCAAAACATTCGCAAACTAGTGCGAACTCGAGTTAGTATAGTTTGTCCGTGTATGTTTTAAACTAGTAGTTGTTAGATTTTCAAATAAAGCATCTTTATTGTGTTCTGTTTCGCCAGCCTCGGAATCCGCAAATTCGGGCCAGAAAGTGACGAGCTTCGCTTTCTGCAAATAGTTTTGAAATTGCAAGTTCGGCGAGTTGCAAGATTGGCGTGCAACATATATTACCTCAAACTATCCTATACGAAGCCCAAATCAGGGTTAGTATTAGTATTGGGTTATAAATGACTTGCGGATGGTTAGTAGATTAAATATTCTCAAGTGTATTATACTCTTAAAGTAGCTAGTTGCAAACCGAACAATATACACAAGATCTGTTTGGGCTAGGATCTGCTTATCAATAAAGGAAAGAACTATTATCTTATTGGACTTATAATAGGATAAATCTTCTCGGAACTGCTTGTTTTGAGCCGACGGCAGCTGAGAGATTCCAGTTTGGCGGCGGGCTACATATGATTTGCTGAAATGTAGAGGGATACCATGAATGTCTAGCAAGCCGTGTTGGGGTCATTCATCATAAGTATTTGGCCACGATCTGTTCATATGTTTGGGGCGCGGAGTCTATCGGGGCAGTTTGAAATTGAATTTCATAACTATCAAAGACCTGCTGGGCATTGTTATAGAGTTTAGCATCGGTCTCAGTCAACTGCAGAACCAGTTTGCTTAAGCCGAGGTCTTGTGTGGTTTGGTTTTGTTCTTTGGCTAGACTGATATACTTGAATAACGAGAAGCCACTGATCACATCCGGCTGTTCGCAATACTTAACCTCATCTAGACAAGGGCAGTCATTAAGTACGAGCGAAGTGATCTGCGGGCCAATAGGAGAAGTGAGGATTTGAGCAATAGCCAGATTATGGAAGCGCATATTCAGAACTTGTATTTCAACAAGTCTGACAAAAGTATATTCACCCAATATTTTGTAGATAATGTTAAGATCAACATTGTCAAGGACTAAACTTTTGACGTTAAGGCACCAATTACACGTTTTCTGGAAATATAGAGTCTTCATTTCAAAATCGTTGAGGAAATTAATCTTTGAGCGAATAAGTGAGAAGCGGAGTTGATCAGCAGTGATGTTCTGGAATCGGTTTAGAAACTCAATACACTCCCAAACACATTTTATGTCTACTACGTTAGGTGCGCGAAATATGATGGTTGAATAGTGTATATTCTGGCAAAAGGCATCTCCGGCTTGTTCTCTGTACATGTTGAATAGGTCTGTTAAATCACGATCCGTAAGTTTAATGTCAACTGTCTCATGACATTTCCAGTTGGGAGTACTAAGCCTTTCTCCTTGGCAGACAATGCCCATTCGTTGGATCATCATCATAAAAGTTGGTGAGATGGCATTGATTTTGTAGAACAGTTCGAATGTGGCGATAAAGTCTTTCCGGCCAGTACTATAACATACATCTACCTCATCAGTTACGATGCCAAGTTTGGCAAAAACCTCTTTAGTGTAAATTCCTTGATAGGCATTCAATGGCCTGCATGGCAGTTTAGTGGCAATCGGAGAAATGAGTTTGGCGGCAAAAAGCCAAGGCGTGGCTGGTATTGAAATGTTAGCAATGCTGAACAAGTTCTGGTCATATGTAGGGGAAATCTCTAACCCAATGATAGTATCTGTTTGGGTTTGGCCCTGTTCATATTTTATTGGCAATATGTCACTCCATCTCAACATTAAACTCCTCGTCAGACAATCACTAGTCATATTACCAAGACCTGTTACTTTTATATCTTTGTCCAGCATTCTCATAATCTTTATCTCACCGCATTTGACTAACGAGCTTTGAAGAGGACTAAAATCAATATTAAGCACTTCTACTGGACCCATCATGTCGCCTGGAAAAAGGTCCATGAAAGTAAGTGAATAACCGTCCTCGAGTGGAAGTATGTTAAGTAAATCAAGACATGGAACTTGATTGTAGTCCAATGTGATTCTTACAATGGGCCGCTGATAGACAGCATCTTTTTCGAAAAACCTCATCATGACGTCATTTGCCCTGGGAATCAGAAGATGGCACTCGAACTTATAACTAGCATGTCTATTGACATCTATTGCCTCTTTATAACCAGCATCGGCCACAGATTTAAAGTCCATTACATGATTTTTCGACTGAGCACCCACAAGAAAGATTAGGTTTTTGGCATCAATCAGGTTAATAACTCGAGATAGAATAGACATGTTTGCCCGTGCGTAACTTGGATTGGCCTTATCGTACTTAAAGGTAACCCATAGATAATCGAATCTATCGGCTCGAATGACCGCAACTTCTTTTAATATATTCATATCGGCCCGAGCTTGTGCCATACTTGCATATCTAGGCAGTACAAATGTGATTTTTGATCCCAAATGGTTTATCATATACTTAGACTTATATGTGAGTATGCTGTCATTCACTACTGACCCATCTTGATATCTATATATATAAGACGTCAGACTCACGATTGCGTCTTTTTTGCCAAATACCAACCCAATTGATTTCAGCTTATGAATTATCCACTGCGCCGTTTCCCATGGTATTGGTGTTTTCTCAATGGACTCATTAATATTATCCAACTGGTCAACACCTTGGTTGGTAGGCTTAAGTAAATTCTGATCGCCACAATAACCCATATAATACACTTCAACAGGATCCACCACGTTGTCATCACCATCATCGTCATCACTACTTTCTAAACATAGATCATCATCAAACAATCCAGCAACACTATTCAACAATACTAGCACGAGATAAAACCATGCCAAGCAGTACCTCATTGTTTTGAAATGTCCTTCTTTAGCCGATTTGATACTCATTCTACAACCCAATGCTAACCCAATCTTATCTTGATCCCTTAGAGTTAATCTAACAAGGCAGCAATCACCTCTCATAGAACTTGTGCCGCATTGAGCCAGAAGAACTACCAGGTTATTCCAATATGAAGATAGTGGCATGTATCGGGAAAAGTAAAAAGAAAGATAAGCAGAACACACATTTTGTTGCCAAAAAAGGAAATAAACAAGTCCAACTTATTAATTCCTGCCAAGTTTGAACTAGTATTTTATTGGGTTAGTATTTCGTCACTAGTTGTTATCTTCTACCCACAAGTTAGTTGTGTTTAGTTTAGTAGAGTAGAGTAGAGTGGAGTAGAATGGATATGATATGCTAGTTTATAGAAGTAAAGAAGAAGATTGTTTGTCAAACATAGTACTATACTATACCAATCCAATAAACCTACTTTAACTAAACTAACTTTGCATATCTAAGATACACTTCAATACGAAGTCATCCTATCTCAGCACAGCCATACTAACCCAATAAAAGACACTACTTGTCATCAGAAATGTCTTTAATAGAGTATATTGGCTAATGAACCATATACTTCCCTAGGCATTACATTAGACACCAATTGTTTATTGAGTAACTCTGCTGGTTAAGAATCACCCAATACTAACCACATGATTAGATAGCAAATAGTATCAAACTGGTCATAAAGTACGTATAGATAATAAAACAAGTAACTATAGGTATAAATTTAGTGCATTTGGTATGTAGGTAGATAAGTAGTAACTGACTAAATAGCTAAATGGCCAAACATTCAGCTAACTTACTGAGCATCTGAAAGAAGATCTGAGATAGCCGAAGTAGGCATAATTTGAGCTACTTCCGGACTAATCTCATAAATGGTCATTTTCTGAGGGTCTTTCTGAGCCGTATTAAAGAGAGCTTGAGCTACAATCTGAGTTGGACTCGAACCCGTCGCTGTTTCTAAGTACTCAGTAGCCTTATCACTCTTCTGACCAATTGCCCCTCCAATATAGAAAGAGTAATTACCATCCGGTTCGACTAAAGCAATAACAGGACCATTCGAATCAAACCCAAAAAGGACTATCTTAGCACCAAATGGCCGACAGCCACCAGTAATAGTGAATTTTTGCAAGTAATCTCCTAACTCTTGGGCCAATTTCTTGATATCAATCCGCTCGCCAATATCATAAGCATATTGTCTGGCTATAAGAATGGCTTGATCAATGATAACTAAACAATCTGGATAAATACCAGCAAAGGAAAGATAGATACCAGATTCAACTTCCTTAAACTTATCTAAGTCGGAAAGGATTCTGTTCTTACTCTCTGCACGTTTTTCAATAGCTACTGCAATGCTCTGCTGATTTGAATAGAAGATAACTGGCGATCCCCTTTCACTGGCTAATTGTGCATATTCAACTTGAAAGATTCGGCCATTAGGAGAGAAGATAGAAAGAGCGCGGTCGTACTTACTCATGAAAAAATAAACACTATTGGGCTGTGATATATATAGATTGTGTTTATTGGGTTAGTATTGGGTTTGTATTTGGGTTGGGGTTGGTTGGGATTGGAGTGGTTGGGGGCTAGTTTGCTTGGGGTGACTTCATGGGTCTTCATTGATAAGTTGGCTTTAGGCGGTACTGGGGAGTGGAGTTAGTAGGGACTGTGTATGGTCTATGACCTGGTTATTAGTCCGACTAGGGATATATTGTAAACTTGATTTCAATTGGCCGGTTGGAGTAGAGGTTAGTATTGATCTAATGAGACAATTATACAAAGAAAGGATGATGAATACTCTTCTTCCTTATCCTGCTAAATTAAGTCTGCGATATTTAGGTGGAGGTGCTAGGAAGGCAATGATTCATATTTCGATTGGCACTGGCGAAGGTACAGATGTGGAGTTGAAGAATTCGCACGAAATACAAAGTCGGAGTTTAGGGGATACGGGAATGGACCAGTTCCTTAAATACGGGCGGGAAGTAGTTCGTTGGTTTTTATTGGGGAGTTGTTTTGTGTACTTTGGGATCTTGGCCTACTCTTTTGGGGAGAACCAAGGTATTGGGTTAGTTTCATTGTTAGGACTTTGGGTGGTTTTACTGATTGGGTTTATCTTCTGGAAGAAAGCAATTCAACAGGAGCAGAAGAAAGAGAGCGAGTATACGAGGTTTTTCCTTTGTGTTGTTTCGGGTATAGTCTTGGCTTTACCAGCTGTGATCTCAGGAAATCTATGGCTGGTTTATTTAGTGACGCATATGATTGTAACTAATGATGCGCTTTTGTTTATTGGGGTAAGTCATTTGATTTTGTTTGTGATTAGTTTGGCCTATACGGGCACAATGTTTGGGCACTTACTGGGATTCTTCCCAGTTCTGTTGGCCCTTTTTGCCGTGCTAGATTATATCTGGCCACGAATAGGTGTTAATAAAAACCGAGTGGTTGTCTCGCAGAACCGATTAACCATTTTCTTTTCGGCCTTAGGTCTACTAGTAACTCTAGTGCTTTTGACTATGGTCGCATTGAAACTTGAGTATGGCATAGTTAACTACCTACTTGGACCGGCTGAGAAGTCCAAGTTAGGTCTGTAAGGTTGGGAAAGTAAGGTGTATTTGACCAAGACTTTGTTACTATTAGGTTAATAAACTCTATCGCTATGTTGTATTAGATTGAATTGAGATGATGTCATGTGTGATGCCCTCGCTGGTCTCCACATTAAAGTGAGTTATATAGGGGTATAGTTCAGTAATACTAGCCCTAAGGCACTATTTGCAGCGAGTGCGATTAAAATCACGAATTAGAAATCACAATCTCAGATTAGTATTTATACTCCGAGTTTGCGAGATATCTCAGGATGACGTATGATAAAGAGAACCTAAGCTATACAAACCCAATACTAACCTGTCCTCTTCCAAATTGGTCTTTAGTTGAGTATGTTTGCTTAAAAGGTACTATTCTATTCCCGAAACACTACAAATATCATTACCAACCTAATGTGAAGAATGAATAACTGATGACTTGAATGAATAACTGATGACTTGAATGAATAACTGATTACTTGAATGAACAACTGATGACTTTATTGTTATAGCGGTGTACACACCTGTACTAACCTTTAAACAGTTGAGCTGCTGAAGCAGTGAAGGATTGGTGTTTCTAATAGGACCGACCAGAAACTATCTAGCTGCACTAATACTAAGAAGATCAAAATTAAGCAATCAACTTTCAGATAAGTAAAATAGAAAGTAAAGCCAAAAAAGATAAGATAAGCAAGTCAATTATAAGTCTCTTAAAAGCAAACCCAAAATATTCACTTTAAAAATCAAATAGAGATAAGAATAGCTTATCTTATCTAACTCACAATTACTTTTAGCTAATAATAATACTAACCCAACACTAACTCTTATCTATCCAACTAAATACCTTTAAGAAAGTCGGTAGTACGCTCAACCGCCTGATGAAGAATCTCTTCTATATCTCTGTGCCGAGCAATGCCACTAAGTAAAACAGCAGCAAAAACATCTCCGGCCCCAGTAGTATTCTTAGCATTAACTTTAGGAGGCTTAACAATACTAATACATTCACCTTGTTCAGACTTATAAAGAGCAGCTACTGAATGGGGACCACAAGTAATCACTGCATTTTGCGTCTCCTTTTGAATGCAAGCATACAACTCCTTAGTACTACTGGGATAAATACCTGTAATTTGATGATATAATTCAGTAAATTCATCTTTGTTACCAATAATCCAATCACTATGCTTAATAAACGGTTTAACCTTCTGATAAGAACGAATAAGCACCCCAGGATCAGAAAGATTAAAACATAAAGTAGCAGGAAGTGTTCCAGTCTTTTTACGCCGAACTACTTCCTGTAAAGATTCACTTGACTCAACCGTATACCCAGCTATATACACAATAGAAGCTTTCTCTTGCTCAGCTTGTCTAGCTAGATTTAAAAACAACGTTTCAGTCATCTGCTTATCTACTATCATGCACGGACTTGGTTTAGTCACAAAAGCTCTATTTTGACCGTTAGGAATCACAAAACAAATTCCAGGTTCAGTATCTAGAGTTGTTGCTCTTACAGTTAAACGATCAATCCGACCGGCTAGGGCCTTATAAAAGACTTGATTAGAGATAGGTTGGGTTGAAAATGGGCCAATAAATACGGCATTAACACCGTCAGTTGATTTTGATATCTCCATGCAAGTGTTGTAAAGCATTCCACCATAAGAGACTGTAGTATTCTCCTGGTCATTTAAATAGATTAGTAATTGTGCCTGTGCTTCACTACTTAGTGTATGATAGAGAGTCATTTCATTTGGGGCCAGTCCTAATTGGTTTACCAAATTAGGCAATTTAATAGATATGTCAATGAATGGAATACAAAGTGCAAATACAGTGGTCATTAAAAAAAAAAGAGACGGTCTTTATACGTTATCTTAGATAAGCATTTATTGAGTTATTATTAAGTTGTGTTGGTGTTGAGTTAGTGTTAAGTTAGTATTGTGTTAAGTTGATGTTGAGTTAAGTTGGTATTGTATTGTAATAAGTTGTACTAAGTTGATATTGTATTGTGTTAAGATGGTATTAAATTGATAATGTATTAAGTTGGGTTAAGTTGATATTGTATTGTGTTAAGTTGGTTTAAGTTGTATTGTAATAAGTTGTACTAAGTTGATATTGTATTGTGTTAAGTTGGTTTAAGTTGTATTGTAATAAGTTGTACTAAGTTGATATTGTATTATGTTAAGTTGTATTAAGTTGATATTCTATTATACTAAACTCTATTAAGATGGTGTTAAGTTGCACCAACCCAATACTAACCCAATAGGAAACGAAATCGAAATCGAAATTGAAAGTGGATTGTGTTTGTTTGGGGTGATTCGGTATGGTTGAGAAGAAAGTGCATGTGGACTTTGTGATGCGGTGTTTGTCTGAGAAGACTAGAGTGTTCTATCTTTCTTCGCCAATGCGGATGAGTACTTTGTACTGGGGATTGTTTTCTCTTTCGATGCTGGATGATTTGCCTATGGTTATTGGCTTTGCGGGGCGGATTGAGGAATTTGTTGTGAAGTGCCAAAATGAAGATGGTGGATTTGGTGCGGCGGTTGGGTATCCTTCTTCGCCTCTGGCTACTCTGTCGGCTTTACAGTTGCTTTCTTTGATTCAGCAGACTAAACTGACTTGTCAGAGTAAGGGAATGCCAGTGCCGGAGGTAGAAGACTGTGGGCTTAAACGAGCTGGAGAGTTTACTATTCAGAACCGCATTGATGAACAAACAATTCAGCCTTTGCTAAGTATGCCCAAAGTAGTACTGCTAGGAGACGAAGAGGATGAGAGTGATGAAAGTGATGATGAAGAAAAGGAAGACGATCACGAGCCTATTGAAAACAGTGCTGGTGCGCCGGAAGGTACACAAACCCAAGAAAGTGTAGAGGGCAAGACTAATATAGAGGGGCCAAAAGATCAAGAGTCCTCTAAGACTCCTGATCAGAGAAACAAGTCGGACCGGCCGGATAATGACCAGACCAAACCTTCAGAGACTCCGAATAAACCTGAAGGAGAGAAAAACACTGATTCTAACCCGGACAGTTCTACTAAGCCTAGTCATAAACCTTCTAATCAGCCTAGACCTAAAATGCCTAACTGGGTTATGTGTAATGCTTTTCTTGAGAAGTTCGTGACTGATGAGAAGATTATTGGGTATCCTGGATTCTTGCTTGACCAGCGAATGCCTTTTTGCTATACAATATCGAAGAACTTGCTTTCTCAGCTGAATGCAGGTGGTCCTGAGTACTTTTTGGTTCTAACCCCTATCAAAACGTTGCTTTGTGATTACATTTCTAAGTGCAGTAATTTTGATGGTGGTATTGGGTGTGAGCCAGGTTGCGAATCACATGTAGCCTATACTTTTTGTGCAATCTCAACTCTATTTATTATTGGTGAAATTGGAGCTATTGATACAGAGGGTTGTGCCCGTTTTCTAACCCAATGTCAAAGAAAGTCTGGTGGCTTTGCTGATCGAGTAGATAAGTCCGAAGATCTGTGTGCTTCATTTTGGGCCTATTCTAGTCTTATGCTTCTGGGTAAGTCCTTCTATGCTGATACCAAAGCTCTCAAAGCGTTTGTTCAGTCTTGTGAGTGTGTAACTGGTGGCTTCTCAGACCACCCGGGCAAAACCCCTAATTTACACCATACGACAATGGCTCTATCTCTACTTGCTATGCTAGATAGTACTTCTATTCTTGATGCCATTCCTGCTATGGCCCTTTGTCTCTACGATTAAGTTAAGTTGAGTCAGATTGATATGGAGGGCGGTTAAGTTAATAAATTATAAAGACGTAGTGGTTTATTGTTGTAATTGGACAATCTCAGCTAGTATCTTGAAAAACTGAGGAAGATTGTCTAACAATGAATGATTTCCCTCTAGGATTTCTACATTCACCATATTACTAATGCTCATTAAGTGGGTCTTAACTGCCTCTGAATCGGCTACCAAGTACTCATCCTGGCTGCTCACAATGGCATAAAGAGGTACCTGTGCTTGGTTCATATGACCTGTCTCCTGTCCTAAGCTAAAGAAGTCTTCCTTCCCACCCTCCTTAAAGAGACTCAGAAACCGCTCGGCAATAATGTACTGGCCCTGGTGCTTAAATGGCAGCACACCAGAAGTCTGTTCTGCAATCTTTATCTGCTCAGCTAGATGCGGATTAGTGTGTTCTTCATACTCCCGATCACTTACTGGCCCCTGCAGAATAGCTCCTTTAATTCGACTGTCCCGCTTTTCACCTAAGAAGAGCATAATCACTTGACAGCCCGTCGAGTGTCCTAACAACCAAACACTATCTTGACTATCTAACTCTAAGTATTTATAAACTGTTTCCAAATCCACCACATCATCATTAATTGAATGCATGCCATAATATGGCATAGATCGCAATCCAAGACTTATTACCTGTACGCCATGTTTACGCCCAAACTCCATTAACTGGCCAACATATCCACCCACCACCGAATCCCCCAAACCCCCAATATATATCAATTTACTACAACTTTCAACTCGATTGTTAACCACTAAAACTCCACTTATTATCTCAATTGAACAATCCTCCAGCCTTTGCATGAAATATTTTTGCCGTCTCTGCCGGGTTACTCTCCGTACCAAAAGCTCCGCCGGCTGGATGGAACACGTTCAAGGCACCAAACATCTCGAACGAAAATCCGCTCTCATTCCCAATCTAGCCGTTTCTCCTTTTATTTCCTTTTTAGATACTCTCAGATCTCAACACCAACTACATCCAGATGAGTACCACCGCATATCTTCACAATATACTCCCAATCTCTCCAAACAGGAAATCAAAACTTTAGTCCATTTATCACTTTTTAACAAACTATCCCCATCCTAAATCAAAACACACTCAACTCTAACCCAATTCTATATTTTACCTCTTAATCAATAAATTGAGCCAAATTACTATCTCAACCTGTAGTGCTGTCATACGACCACTACCCATTTCCCACAACAATCAACTTAAGTATTGGTAAGTTACTCACTACTTAGTAAACACTACTTAGTACTAAACCAATACTAATACTAACACTAACCCAAGATGACGTCATCTTACTTCAACTCAACCGTGTTTGCTTAATAAAAGACACTACTTATCTCAAGGAATGTCTTTAATAGAGTATGTATTAGTTAAGTATGGAGTTGGGATTGAGTTAGGATTAGGTTGGTATTCAGTACTACATAAACTAACATATCTTAACTTAACTCACTAAACACAGACTATAAACCATCAACTAAGTTAATAAGACAGGATTGATGAAGTAATAGCTTTATTTGCGCGATACTTTAGTGTGTAGTGTGCCTAGGTAGTCCTGATACTTAGGATAGCCGCCCATTTGGTCTTCAACCATGTATCCAATAAAATCAGCATCTTGCTCGCCCTGGGCACGTCGTAGAACCTTTATGTGCACGCCATACGCCTCACGTAGAGCTGCCAGCGCATCAGTCACCGCACTACTTTCTAGCATTTCATCGGCAAAATCAATAGCACCATGGCCAAACCAAAAGACCACTCGACCCCCAGCATCCAGTATGTACCCCTCATCTGTACTTAACCCGCGCATACTTAATCTTTCCCCGGCAAAGCTCATAATCCCAGCCGAAACAAAAAGACTGGATATCTTCACTAATCTAGGATAAAACATACGTAAAGTCCGTTCCACTGATAAGGGCATTAAGGCTCCAGCTAACTCTTCTTTAGCTGCTGGACCTAAATGCAACTTAGGATACTTTAACAAACTTTGTAAGATACATGGCAGTACTTTGATTGTTTCAGGCAAAACCAACTGATTACTAGCCGTATCTTTAGCACAGATCTTCTTATACAAAGCTAGCGCAGTTACAATGGCTACCTCTGCCTTCCGTACACTATCTAGCATAGAAGCTGGATCAGATGCTACATACTTACACATACCTGCAAAGATAGTATCAAAGGCCATACCTGCATATAACTGCTGGACTAATCGGGAAGCTTTCAGCCGCATATTGATCACTCGAACTCGATCGGCCCCTTGAATATCCACGTACTCCACAATGGTCTGAATCTGGACTGGAGCTCCTTCTCGCATAAAGTCGTCCACGCCAAAGGAAATACTTAGTGTTGTTCCGGCATCCATCTGGGAGAACAAAGAGCCCGTGATTGTTTCGGAAAACCCACAGGAATAAATAGCTCGTTTAGCCAGACCATTACTAGCTACTATCCTGACTGTACAGCGCAGGAATAGTTCTCTAAGCACTTTGTCACTAACCATAGCTCGAATATCTTCTTGTTCTAAGGCTCCACCAGTTGCAAAAGCTACACGACTGGTTTTGTGCAGCTGAGTAGTCTTAGGCGTAAATATATGCACTGCTGCTCCACACTCAGAAATACCCTGCAGTAAAGGTGCTTGAATAGTAATGTCATAACTCGGCCGACCTAGCCATAAAAGAATTGAACCTCCACCCGTATAAGATACTAATTGGGCTGCCGTAGTTAAACCAGCGGCTAAATCAAAACCATCAGTCGGATATTCAGCTATCAGCTTAACTAAAGAAGTAACTTTGTCTCCCGTCATTGTATCCACCTCAATTAGCCAAGGAGCAGCTAGTCCTGCTTCTCCCTCTACTCTATTCAGTACATTAACAGCTAGACCTAACTCCGTATCTGATACTACCGCTGGAGTACTACCAATAAGAACAACAGCAAAGCGCTGGTACAATAAAGCAAAGTCCCGAGACTCAATTAAGTCTTGTAAGCCTCCTAAATACTCAGCAAACTGGGCTGAAGATTTAGAGGTCAAAGATACATCAATGGCAAATACAACTGTGGCTTCAGCCCATTTACGACAGGCCGGAATAGGAAAGGCGGTTATTTTAGGCAGTTCACGGCGGGAGTACCAACTACGATCGGTTAATGCTTCTTTTTGCACAGTATAGTCTACGGCATGGTGAAGAAGAGTGGCAGGTTCGCCATCTACCTCGCCATTCTGACCACAGATCGCACATTTATAAGCTGAACTATTGGAAGGAGCCGGGAAGGCCTTACAACTACGACACTGGCCTAGTTCGGCTGGATAGGAGACAGTAAATTCGGGTAAAGCTACTATATCATTGAACGGCTGGACTAAGACTAGCATAGGAATGCCAACTACCTCGTATAAATCTTCGTCTGCTGGTACTGTATACATACTGGCCCGCATTAGTTCGGGTGGCACAACTCCGGCTAGATTTGAACATTCAACTCCACGAGATGTTGATAGGGGCGGTGTAAGAGTATAATCACCTCTATTAAGATCATCTGCTAATACACGGGGTAATGATGGTAACTTATCGAATATGTCTGGGTACTGTGTGGTCTCTTGAGTCGCCCGGGCTGTTAGTGCAGGACCCCGAGTCTTTGCGTCATCCGTAAACATATCTTGAAAATACAAAGAAAACTAAAGTAGTATTTGAATTGGGTTAGTCTATTGATATTGCCCTGGGCTTGGTATTCGGTTAGTATTCGGTTAGTGTTTGGTGTGGATAACTCTGTTGAAAGTGGCGACTGGTGAGAGTGTCATAGCTATTGTTTGTCCTTTGCTTTCTCGGTAGTGGTTGTAAGATAGTACTTGCAAGATCTTACGTAATTATGGTATAAATAGCTCTTGGTAATAAAGATTGTATGAAGACCATAGTATTTTGTTGGCAAGTTATGCTAATCTGTGTTAGTATATTGGTTGGGCTAGTATAGACATGCTAATGTGCTGTGTGGTTTATTACGATTTAGATAAGTATTTTGCTTCTACTAAGATCTCGTGGGTTGATATCACTTGTCTACTCTATAAATATGCTTTGAAGTTGGTAAGAATCTCATAATGAAAAGCATACAGATAACTAAACAAGAAGTAAGAAACGATAAGGAGTGCACTCCAGGACACCAGAGCTTGTCTTTGCCCAATAAACCCGTTTGTTGGCCAAGTCGAGATAAGTCTTTAGTTAAACTCCGGCAATCGAAAGACAGTGCTCCTTTCCTAGGACGCAATGCTAGACATAGCACTAGAACTACTCCTTTAATGACCAATGCTTCTACTGCCAAGCTATCTCACTACCATGCGATTATATCCAATTGGACTGTAATTAGATTGTGTGTCTTGTTAGTACTGTTGTTGCATTGGGTTAGTATAGTGAGTGGTTCGAGTATGGAAATAGATTGGCAGGATTTGCCACGTTCAGAGGATGTACTTAGATCTCTAAAAGAGATTGGGTTCGATCTATTTAATGAGGTTCCGCGTAGATGGATTATACTCCATCCATCCCTGGAAGCTTTAGAGTTCACACACACTCCGGGTGTCACTAGCGATGTCAATCCTGACTCGGCCCAACCGAACTATAGACAGAACCAAGCGCCTAGGTATGCGATAGACTGTTTAAGTGAGACAATTCGCTATACACTACCAAATGATTCAGATATGCTTACAAAAGCTTTGAATGAGTTGAAAAGAATTACAGTGATTAAGGCTAATGACGTTATTATCAAATATTTCGAACCGGATACTAACGGCCAGCAAGAGAAGTTGATCCTTTTGTGCCGACTTCTTAACATGTTTGAGTGTAGAGAGCTGCAGTTGATAGTTGATTGCGATAAAATCCACAACTTAGATAAATATAAAGATGGTTTTGATTCGGAGCTGTGTTGGGAAGAGGCTGACGATACCATTAGGTTTGCTGGCTCGGCGCCATTTTGTTTGGGGATTATGTCAGCTATCCCATCGGATCTCTTTCTAACGTATATATTTGAGCGCCTCGTTATATTACGGCGTGTTTCGCAGTTTAGATTGCCTATAATGTACCTCCCAGATCTCTCTATATATCTTATACCTTTATCACTATCAGAAAAATGGTGTCTCGAAATCTGTTATCGCCAAGAAAAGATTGATATTGATTTGAAATCCATTCAACGTGATGCTCAAGGCTGCGACAAGGTCATCTTCAACATCGGCCATATCAATCCCCCAATGGCAGTAACTGGGCTTGAGAAAGTGCCTACAGAAGGTCCAACCATAATGTTAGTTGGATCTTGGTTTGCTATTCGATATCTTGCAATATACAATAAGACCCCAATCAATGTTCATGCTTTGTCATACGATGCCTATAAGTTGAATCATGAATTTGCCTTTGCTGATAACAAAGAACTTCCATCACCTTCTGAACTCCGTGTCTTTGCCGACAGGTTTATTTACAGAGTCTCGTGTGCTGGGTCCTGTGATTTCGTATCTTACTACAAAGAATTATTGGCCCCGAAGTCCTTTGCTAAATATGGCATTTCTGTTGAATCAGTCGAGTTTGAGTATGCTTATGGCCGAGATGACTTCTTTCTGGGGTTAGAAAGCCTTTGCAAGATACAAGCTTTATCAAACTTCCCATTGAGTCCTAACAATAAGAAGATTGTGTGTCTTGGACCTGCACTTAGTGACCCCACGTGGGAGCTTGAAGAGCCGGTCAATATCAACCTTAGCAACCCCCAACTTCAGTTCGCCTGCCAGAATATACGCTACACAACACTTAGTATTAGTGGCTATAAAAGGACTTACCAGCAAGAGCCTGGCCAGAACCTGACCCGCTGTTGTATTGAGCTTCTCAACAAATTACGAAGTATCAATGCACAAGAGTTGTGTATCTCAAATGTGCATGGTGAGTTTTCAACTAATATTGACTTTAATCTGAAGTTGTCCCAAACTTGCTTAGATAACTCTCACAAATTCAATCTCAATGTCAGGACCTTGATTCTAGATAATGTCGATGAATTCATTTTATACCGAATGCTAGGTTGCTATGAGTTTACTTGCTCAAAACTAACCGAAATTCATATTATAAACCACCGCCTTGCTAACCTTGCCATTGTCCAAATATTAGCTCTTCCCATGGCTGAAAAGATCTCCAAGCTCATAATTAATGGCATCACTTGTCTAAATGAGGTCAAATATTTCCTCAGGCGAGAGAGATTGAAGGGATTCTCATTTTTTGACTATGTTAATGACCATAATGGGAAGGAAACAACACAAAAACTTGGCCTCCACAAACTCGTCCTAGCTCCTGAACCCGTCCTCTTTGGCTCGTATAAGAGAGCTTTAGATGCTCTCAATTATCTTAACATCAAAATGTTAGTCCCGTCTGACAAATACAACCTAAACCCGCCTTACCCCGACCAACCTTATATGATAGATATGAAAGGTCTCACTTATTGCATTACTACCCTTGCTGCCTTAGAAACCGATCTTACTGAATGTCAACTCACTCAAGATGGCCCAACTCCAACTCCAAACATAACCCAGTCTGATTCTATTACCAAACTGTTCTTACACTTACGTGACAATGAATTCTTAACTGCAAGAGATTTTGAAATTATTCGTTGTTGGGCAGCCTACCGATGCAAAAACCTAACAACTCTCTGGCTGGCTAAAGTTAAACTGACCGAACAAGACCGACAAGGACTGTATTCGTGCAAATATGTGTTCGGCAATCTACCATATCTTCATTCCGTTCAGATCGAGGACATCACTCCTAAGAATGGTCCGATTGTGCTCTCATTCGGTTTATGTCGTAATCTTTATCATCAAACTAGTCAACCTTCTGAATCTCACTGTACTTCTTATCGCTGCAATGTCGTGTAAACTACTCTATCTCCTTTACACCCGCTGTGACAAAATTGGGAATCTCATCCCAGATTACAATGCTAACTCAATACATCGCTTCATGCCATCATAGCTGTTCTCTGAAAACAGAAGTAGTAAGCCGCCTGTCCAATTGCTCAGAGTGTAATAGAACCTTTTATACTTCATCAGAAGAAAGGAAAGCTAGCTAATCAGATACTACGGAGTCCTAGCACAAACTCGGCCTGAAGACAAACTTCAATGGGTTTTGTTATTTCAACTGTGGACACCCGGCCTGCATCTATTGTGCCTACTTTCTTCACAAAACCCACTTGAAGGATTGTTGCTCTTGCGAAAATCCAAATACATATACTCTCAACTGACTTATAGGCATCCCTTCATCTACCGTTATATTTGCTTTTCCTGGCAGTAGTGCTAAAGGCTCTAATGCCAATTCAGACTGGCTCCAAACCTTACCATGGAAGGAGAACAGCTGTTGGCTCTACTTACCCTACAATAAATCAAGATGTTTGGCTTATGATCTCCACAAAGAACGGTGCAAACATCACAAAACCCAATCTAATCTGATTCCATTTGGGTTAATGTTTAAAAACAATGCGTCGAGCTTTCTTTTTGGAAATGTGAATAGGTTTAGTTGGAATTTAACTGTTAAGTTGAGTTGAGTTGAGTTGAGTTGAGATTAGGATTAGAAGTGTATTTGGGTCAGTTTTGGGCTAGGACAATAAAATGATGTTGTAGATGTTTATTTGGCGTAGTCATTCCATTAATGAACACGGCTTTTCCAGTTCAAGCATATATTAGTAGTCTTAATGCCCATCCCCTGAACTGCTATAAATTGATAGAATTAGGATATGGTCGAACATAGTTTAAGTCAGTCAACAATAATTGCCAGTTTAGTAGGAAGCTTAGCTGATAAAACAGCCGCATCGGAGTCTGTTTCAAGGGGATAAGCATAAGTCAACATATCTTTAGTCTTCATCAGCAGTTCCATTGGGTTAGTATTGGGTTAGAGGTTGGTAGAGTACAAGTCCAAACTATAAATATAGGATCTATTTGGATTAAGAAGATACTAAGTTGATGCTATGGCACGGAATCTTAGGTGTTGTACACGTCATACCTAACATGTTGATACTTTGTTCAATAGATCCTACGAGCGTCCGGTCTGATTATGTTTTGGTTGAAGTTAGTATTGGTTGAAAACGGCGGGCTACCACTCAATAACACGATATTAACCTAAACTTAACAGACTCTTGTTTATTCTCCTTGATTCAGTCTAACAAGAACCGTTCACGTTCATTTATGGCATTAGCAACAAAACAAGGCCCCCAAGTAATTAATCTACTTTCTTATCTACTCTTTTGAGAGATCAGTTTTCATTTAGATAAATTTACTTTGGTTTTGAAAGGTATGTCTTATCTTGAAATAGTTAAAGGTGTGGATAGAAATAGGATTTATCGCGGTCGGACGATTAGATATAGAATCGTGATTGTGTTGTGTTCTTTAGTGTTAGTGTTAGGTAGTGTTAGAGGGACGGGCTGTAATGGTATGTGTGATAGTAAAGTAGGCGGTGATAGTGACGTTGTTATGCAGGAAATAACAGCTCCGGGGGATTGGGCAGCATCATCTAAGATAACTGAAGACTTAACTACACATGGGTTTTCGCTTCAAGATAAGAAGAGTGTCGTCTATGTTAAGAAGCACATAACTGAAGAAGTAGCGGCGGTGGCCTCGGACTCGACTGTAGCTTTAAGTCCAACTAGCCCCACAGAAAACATTGACAAGTATATGGTGTTGTGGCCCGAGCCAGAGCTACAATTCACAATACCCAAAATTAGTGAAGTAGGCGGATTGCAGAGGGTTTTGAATACATTGAAGGATATTGTTGTTATCAAAGCTGACAAGGTCGTGTTTATCTATAAAGTAGAGCATGTCAAGAGGTTACCCGACAGATCCGATGCTATATTTCGAATTATCAGCACGCTAAAGTGTAAGGAGCTGGAACTTAGAATAGAAGAGTATGACATAGAGAGATATTCGCAATGGGTTAGTGTGGTGTCCGTGCCATCCCCCACACATCTTTAATGAGGCTCTCGAGATATCTCTACTTTTAGACGAGTTAACTACAGGGGCAAAGAACTTAGATATTTATTCCATACTACTTTAGATAAGC
>NW_026250533.1:0-1021 GCF_024244095.1 Nematocida homosporus | reverse complement strand
CCGACTATCCCATATCTCCGACTATCCCATAAATCCGATTATCTTATAACTCCGATTGTCCCATAACTCCGATTGTCTCATAAATCCGATTATTCCATAAATCCGCCTATCCCATAAATCCGATCATCCTATAAATCCGCCTATCCCATAAATCCGATCATCCTATAAATCCGATTATCCTATAAATCCGCCTATTCCATAAATCCGCCTATCCTATAAATCCGATTATCCCATAAATCCGATTATCCTATAACTCCGAACATCCTATAAATCCGAACATCCTATAAATCCGCCTATCCCATAAATCCGAACATCCCATAACTCCGATTATAAGTTGCATAACTCCGACTGTAGACAATGACAGTTCGAAGATCAGATCAAGCAGGCAGGCCGGGTGACTAAATATCGGTGCGATCAGTTCTGCGATCAAACTTGAAAGAGACTCCGAGAAGCCGCCACAGAGCACGGGGAGGCGGTTCAAAGGTGCAAGCACGGACATTAAAATTTATCGCGCAGTACTGGGGTACCACCTTTGCGGCGTCGTCGTGGACGTGAGCAGCAGACGCGCCGTTGGATCTGCATCCGGCTCGGAGATAATTTTGAGGACGGCTATTGGAGGCAAACCGCGTGCAGCGAGGCCCCGGAGCCGCCGGCAGGCTCAAGAAAGCCGATGCAGGTCCTGCGCACGCTGCTGTTGACAATCGAATTATTAATACGAGCATGTTCTGCGTATTTGTGTGCATAGTGACCAGCCGGAAGGCAATCTCGGGTGCGGGAAATATTAAATCGAAGCATTAATAACTGCGCAGAGAAAGGCGCAGAACTGTCGGGAAGCAGCAGTGTTTATCTGTTTAATTATTGTACGGTGCGATCAGCAGCCTGGTGAGACTGCCGTGGCCTGTGCGCTGCTGTGCGGTTTTACTTTGGTCTATGAGTGTTGGCGAAAGCGAGGCCGAGCTCTGACAAGAGAGTGCGAGAGTGAAAAGCGAGTAGAAAAAGCCAATATAACACCAGACCTGAG
>NW_026250625.1:0-16652 GCF_024244095.1 Nematocida homosporus | reverse complement strand
CAACTCACCCCACCCCAATACTAACTTAAGTCAATTCTTATCTATAATTTGATAAGATTCCTTTATAACTCCAGGACTGACTGAGATTATGAAAAGAGTTGACTTTCCGGGATCTAGACATCCTCTACAGGAAAAGATCTTCCTTGGCTCTATTCCTTGCCGTCGTTGCTTTGTTTGTGGGCACAGGGTTATCGAACAAAAAGAGCCAGTTTCAGGTGTCAAATGGACCTTTTACGGATTTAAATACATAAATGGTATAGATTGTATGTTAGTGCAAGAGAGTACCTATAACCCAGTTGCTATCTATGAAGATGAACTTCTAGATAGACAAATGTGTCTTTGCACTACACCCGATAAGTACTTAGCACCAGTCGGCACTATCTTCAATGCACAACGCCCATTTTCTAGTTTAAATGAAGAGCGCCCAATCAATCTCTTTTCCCCAGTATTCACGGAATACTCTCCCTACGTTATCTCAACCGAAAGAATTATCCGCGGTCTGGACACCCGCACCACCTGTATGATCAAAAACATTCCCAACAAACTTACTTCCAAACAACTTGTAGTTATTCTTTCCTCCATTTGCTTCAACTCTTTTGATTTTGTCTATCTACGCATGGACTTCAAAAGCCATTGTAACAACGGCTATGCCTTCATTAACTTTAGACAGCCCAAGTACATTCCTATCTTCCAAGCAGCCATTCAAGGCAAGCGCTGGAAGAATTTCAAAAGCGAGAAAAGGGGTGACATTGCCTATGCTCGTATCCAAGGTCTGCCCATGCTCCAAAATCGCTTCAAAAGAAGTGACATCCTCTCAGCCAGTCGTGAGTACTGGCCACTCATCTTCAATACCCAAGGCGAAGAAATCCTAGCCAGTGAATGGAAAGCCCCAGCCAAGCACTCCTAAATCCAATACCATCCCATCCCAAACTCAACCCAACCCAATACCAACCCAAGCTTAACTTTATCTAAACTCAACTTAATACAATCTAATACAATCTAATACAACTTAATACAACATAACTTTATATAAACTCAACTGAGTATAACTTTATCTAAACTATATCTCAACTTAACTTGATCTAATACAATCTAATACAACTCTAACCACAACTTAACCTAATCTAATCTAAACCAAACTCAATCTAAACATAAACCCAACTTAATCTAAACATAAACTAAATACACCCATATCTATTTACTCAATTAGTTATGCAATTAAACACTTACTCTGTTCTATCACAAACATATCTTAGTCCTAAGACTTATATCTATAAATCATATCAATTAGCACCTACCTTATTCTCCCATTATTATCTTAAACTTTGTAAAGATAACAAAAGATCTTTTGATTTTTTTAACAACTCAACCTTATCTGCTATGATAAACGAAGCAGCAATTGACGCCTGGCTATCATAAAACCACAAACCATACACCTCTATCTCCCAACCAATCGCCCTTTTAATAATAATAAACCGATCAAAAACTTCAACTCCAACTACCCCACTATCTACTAGTAAATGAAAATCTCTTGGTGTCTTCCTATTCAGTACTAACAAGCCTAAACTCGGCGTATCTTCTCTCTGATAAACATAAAGTGCTCCTTCTACTGGTAATCTACTCCAACTATCAGTATATCTATAAAGTATAACATTTAAAGTACTAAGTAAAAGCTTATGAAACATTGAATCTCGACTTTGTAAGACTCTTAGAATGATTCCACTATCTTCTTTACCTTCATCTGCTGGTTGCATCGCTGGTTTCATTTACGAACTATTTTTTTGTTGTGGATGTCAGAAATCGAAACTTTAGCCCAGATTCACCTTTCAGATATTAAAGATTGTCTGCGAGATAATAATTATCTGTTTACCTCTGGACGCGACCATTTTGTCCGTTTAGTTAGACTTGGTGATTTTAAAGAATTGAGCAAATCTGAGGACTTGTTTTGTTTTGTGAATTCTCTAAGTTATCTAGATGGCGTTCTTTATGCCGGGGCACAAGATGGATATGTTTGGCGGTTCAAAAGAGAGGGCGATTCTTTGGTCCGACTTGGTAAGAGCCAAGCACATAGTAGTAATGTTTGTTCTTTACGTATTGCTGGAGATAAGGTATTGAGTGCGTCCTGGGATGGAACAATTGGGATTTGGATGGCTGGGAAGTTGGTAGAGAAGATCCGGACTGAAAAGACTCTTTGGGCAGTTGAGATGCTGGTTGGTCAGTCGGATACTTTGGTGGCGGCCTGTACTGATGGAACTTTGTTGTACTTAGAACGGAAAGATGGTAAGTACGTAGGTGTAAAAGGTTTAAGATTGCATGAGTCTTGTATTCGAGATTTAGTGGTTGAGACGGATCGAATTGTTTCTTTATCTAATAATGGAGTTTTAGTAGTTTCAGAATTATCTGGGAAAGTCTTGATACGTAAAGACTTGAACTTGATTAGCTTTCGAGTGAAAAGGAATGCTGAAACGGGTGAGTATACTGTATTTGGTGATGAAGGAGTAGTTCGTGTCTTAGATAGTAATTTGGAGGATTTGTATACGATTACTTTGCCGGTTCTGTCGTGCTGGTGTGGCGAGGCGTACCAGGATAAAGTAGTGGTAGGTGGATCTGATGGCCGATTGTACCGGTTTGGGAGTGAGGGTAAGGAAGAGGCTAAAAGTCAGCTAGAAGGTTTACAAGTAAGTCAGACCCAGAATGTATCGGCTAGTGCCACTGATAGTACACCAGCTCAACAACCACAGTATAAGGTCGTGGATGGGAAGGTCTTTGAAAAGAAAGGTGATACCTGGGAGCTTTTTGGTGATCAAATAGATAGTAAGCCTAAAAAGGACCATACTATTAATATTGAGGTGGGTAATCGGACGTTGCAACTATCATTTAATAAGAAGGATGACTTTAATGAAGTAGCCAAAGGGTTTACTAAAGAACACGGCTTAGGTGAAGAACATGTTGAGGAGATTGAAGAGTTTCTGAATCGTAACTTTGGGCAGCGAACGAGTAGTAGAGATATTTCTAAGTATACTACGTACGATACAGTAGCTTGGGAAGGTCTAAAGAAGAAGATGGCTGAGTTCGATAAGAATGAGGCGGTGATGGGACTTATGCAAGATCTTCAGGATGGGCGGATAAATAGTAAGAGTTCTGGATTTCAAGCTAGAGTAGCCGATGCTGAAGTTGTTTTAAGTGAGTGGTTGCAGAAGCATTCGGTGCGTTTTCCGGTTCTGGACTGCTACAAGTACTTGGTGGCTAAAGGGGCTCAATTTGACTTTCTAGTTCTCCAAAGTCTTGGGGAGTGGCAAGATAAGCGGGATGCATTGGTTTTTGCTAAGCTAGCTACTAATATTTTGGCGTATGTTCCTGAGAATAGGAAGTATGTTCAGGCGGCGATGAGTTATATTTGTGATAAGGGTTTAGTGGCTCCTGATGTAGTCAGAAATTACAAACGGAACTTGTACTTGGTTGAGCAGTATGAAGCGGCGAAATAAACTAGTTTAGTTGTTAATTTGAGTTTTTAATGTTAGAGTTGTTTGTGATTGGTTGGAGATGGGAGGAGATATAGGAGGAGATATAACAATAAATGGTGGATTATGATGGGTTGGTGGTAAATTTTGCAAAATTTCCTTATATGGTAAATATTCACTGGCAAATCAGATAGGAGGATATTTAAATTAATATTTTTCTAACGGAGTGATGCAATCTCTGTTTCTGATTGTTCTTGTTCTTTTTAACGGTTTCATAAGTGCGAGTTCGGTTATTAATCAGCCTACCTTGCAGAATAATATCAAGGCATTCAACTATTCACAGCCACAGAATCAACTTGGAGATGTAGATCTAATTGGCCTGCCCGACCAACTAAATTCAGTTGAATTGAGGGAGTACACTAACTCTTTGTTGGAGAGTATTGATGCTAAGACTGAAGAGATAGGCCAAATAATCAAACGGTTTATTGATAGTATTAATCAGCAAGAACTGAAGGCAATAACAAGTAGTAAGCGACTGATTAATGATCCGGATAGAATGCAGCAACGTGAGTCTTTGGTTTCACTACAGACTAAATTAGAGCTCTTTAAAGATATGAAGAAATTCTACCGGCACTCGCCAAACAGGTACAATGATACTATTCTCGCCCACCCAGTACCTCAAACTGAAAGAAAACAGTACTGGGTGACTATTTCCCAACAATCAGCTAGTCAGCCTGAAAGCCCAATGATGGCTTTTAAGCACGCCAGATCGATTCGAAGTCTTTTACAGGCTGGTGTGCTAGATCCGGCGACTTGCGACTTGATTACGAAGTACGAGACTGAACTGACTAAGTTATTATCTGAGGCCGGACTAAAGCGCAATGTATCTGACTGGGTTGATAAAATAATCGAGTCAGTTACTCAGCTAACAGCTATGGGGGACTTTCAAACTCTTAAACCATTCCTTGACTACTACAAACTAGACGCGGTGGAAGACCGGATTATTGCCCAATGGCTCGATCCCATCACTAACCTTCAAGAGCTTACAATTCTTGAGGCTAATGATGATGCTAAAAAGGCACTTGATGTACTTCTGACCTTCCAGAACTTACGCTGCTTACTGGCCAATGAGTGCTTAGAGGATCAAGAGGAGCAGCCTGGATGGTCATACGAGCTTGTTACTGAAATAATGCGCTGGTTCCAGGTTGACCTGAATGAGTTTGCTTCTAAGTCCGTGGAAGATCTTGCGACCTCTGTGTCCTTTACAATCCGTAGCATTTGTTCTGGTGGAAATCATGACTTTGAAACTCTCCTAGAAGGCTTGCCCAAAGACAAAGTAACGAAGTCAAATACGACTGATAAGCCTGAATGCCAGCCAGTTAAAAGCCTGGTTGCTCCAACTAGTGCACTTCAGAAGAAGTTCTATACTCCCTCTTATCTTTTCAAAGAAGTACTGGCCGGTGCCACTAAAGAAAAAGCGGATGTAGCCTGTACCTTCCACAAGCTCATCACTTACATCTCCTTCCAGATTATAGACTATGTTGAGAAGAAGTTCTACGAAGTGAATAATCCACCACAAGATATTGTTTTACTTCGCTCTCTTAACATCACCACATACTATGCCACCAAGTTACAGTATCTAATAGGCACAGTCAAAGCAGATCTAGAATACAAAGCACCAGAAACTCTATTCAAAATCAATGTTCTAGGCCAAAATCTGTTAAACCTCATTTCCTACATCCAGACTTCTCCCCACTCCTTCGATCTCTACTTGGCCTTGAAGGCTGAGCATGAAAATGCCTTGAACTTGCTAGCTGCTATTGGTATTAGCAACCGCATGGGACCGTATCTCTTTTTGCTGAATTCTGTTCGTGATAGCAGTGATCAGATTAAAACTGTTATTAAAAATAGGGAATCAGATGCAGTAAGTCGGCTGAACAATACAATGACCGCTCTTCAAACCCAGTTGTACGTCTACAACTTGATGACTATTCCATTCTTTGAAATTCCTAATGATCCTACCGATCAAGTGCGCTTCCGCAAAGATGAAGGCAATCACGAGAGGTTATTGCTCCTTCCACGAACATCTGATGATATAAGCAATGTTGTTGAGTACTTAAAAGCCCACCCGATCCCCGGATCAACCATTCTACCATCATACAATGACTTAAAACTTTCTGGTTCGCCCCCGCCATACCATGGCACTCCACCCCCAGCTTATGAAAGCTCCAGACACCCTTCTTCCACGCCTACCCACCCAACCGACGATGAACAACCACCCGCCTACCATTAATCCGACCTGCCTCCACCCTCGGACTATACTCTCCCACCACGGACTAACTAAGCATCTAGGCCCTATCCGCACCCATTTCAGTACTATCCAAGACGAACCAAGCACTCTACCTGTACTTCAACTATCTAGTCATTAAATCACATTTTAATATAAACACTAATCATATCTTAATATAATCACCAACACAATACTAACCGAATACAAACTGAATACCAACCGAATACCAACACAATACTAACCAAATACCAACACAATACAAACTGAATATTAACCAAAATACACATCTTTATTGTTAGTGTCGTCTTTTGACTAGATCTTTGCGAGGAAACAACAAAGGAACACTTAGAGCTGAGTATGTACCATCTACAATTGCTCTTATTTTCTCCTGTTTTCGCACTTGATTGGCTTTCTTTTCCAGGACCTGCGCCAGATAGCGGTTGAACTGAATAGCTGCTGTAGACATCTTATTGATTAAATTGACCAAATAAACAATATCTGTAGCCGAAACCCTTGCCTGCTCATTTCGTGACTGTAACATCAACAGAATGGCACATTTAAGCCCTTCAAATTGCACCTTCCCCCAGACTTTACATCGCATGCATCGCACACACCCAATCAGATCCGATAAGGCCTCCGCTCGCTCCACAGTCCGTTGATCAACCGGATATTGATCATAGTTATACCGAACATCTGGAAGAGCTCTTCTCAACTCCTGACACAATATCATGGCCCCCGGATCGCCCTGAGCCACCATCTCCATGTACCCAATACACTGGGGCAGCAGTGATAGTAACAAGTCCAAGGTCGATTTCAAATTATGCAAGTACTCCGGCCGCACCTGCTGGCCCATCATCGCATAGTTCATAAACAGCTTACGCGAACTAGGATCCACATTATAGAAGGCGCATTTATGAATAGTCACCGAGCAGTGCACTCCACTCACGGCCATCCGCAATACCGGATCATCACGAACAACTTCATACATCTTCCCCCAAACTACCCATCCTTCTTTGTATCCTGTATATCGCTCAATGATCTTCTTCAAATCAAGACTTATGTACATCTGTTTCTGACTAGCCTCTTCAAAGAGAGTAAAGTGTTCACCAACATCCGCCTGAAAGTTATCCAGCCCATTACTAGATCGACCCTCACTATCACTCAGCTGGCAATGGGGTCCACATGAAGCCAATTGTGATCTGATTGTACTCGGACATACATAGCTAATAGGAACATTAGTTTTGGAAAACTTATCATTCGAACATAAAGCAGCAATCAATTCCCGTGCCCTTAAGTTATCGTAATATACAGTAGCCCCAAAAACCCCGCCCATCAAAACCAAAATCCATCCGAAATACAATGTATGCGTCATATTAGCTATGCCAAAAATAAACATTTATTGTCATTTCAATATCACCATAATAAGTAGATCAATCATTACTGCAATAACTAGAAAGTACATGCGCTTCTTCTTAACATCTATAACGGCATTGTCTGATATCAAAAAGTACTTTAAAGACTTCCCATGAAATAGAATAAACGATGCCAAAAGAGCTACCCAAACTAACTTACGCAGTAAAGCATTCAGAAAGAGTGCGCACGTCTTCATAATAACGAGTGGTACGTACTTATACCCCACAAAGGATAAAATGTCTAAGAATTCCATATCTCGTGCTTCAAAGAAGAAGCTCATTCCCTTCACCAGAACTACTTCTAAGAAGTCCAGGATGATGGCTTTAGAGGTTAGTTTGCCCAGAATCTCGGGTTTGAACTTATTCTGAATTTCTAATTCACCGGCTAAAAAGAGAATGTAAGTGACTGCAGCCATCAAGGGAATGTACAGATCAGGGGTATAGATTGCTGCATTCATTGAGTCACGGGTGGTGGTGGCTGCCCAGGCGTTGTGGCTGTATGGATAGAGGATTAATAGCAGTTTTTTGATTAGATAGATATTGTCAATTTGAAAGTAGCGGCGGAGAGACTCAAACCGGTTAGTGGAGATTGTTTTGTTGATATAGGAGCTGCCGAGCTGAAAAGCTTGTTGGCGAATGTCAAGGTTGAGTGGATTGTTCATTCAATTTTTAAAATGGCAATTAGTCTATTTCTCGGTAGAATTGTCTAATTCGTTGCCGAAAAGAGAAGAATAAAGAGATATCTTGGGGTTGAATGGGGTGGTAGGCATCGGCAAAGTAAAGTTGGCCTTTAGATACTCCGAATGCTCTGATCCATTGGTTAATTTGGAAGGTGACAGGTGTTGAGATAACGAGGTGTTTTGTTTGGTTTTGATATTTAAGAATGACATGTGGTTCTATTTGAGTGACTTGGCCGATAATGACAGATCTTTTGTGGTGCTTATCTAGTCGAGAGTAGACCATGGATGAAGATGGCGCAGAAAGAAGAAACAATAAATCTGGTCCGGAAATTGTTGCGGAATGACCTAATTGGGAAGTGTGAGTTGGAGATGATGGTGCGAATTAGAATGTTTTGGCCAATAGTAAGGAAGTATTTACAGCAAAGCTATGACAAGTACGATCCTGTCTGGCTGTTAAAGTTGGTCTTACGAGAATAATAAAGAGATCCAGTTTGGTTTAGATTAGATTGTATTGAGTTGGGTTGGGTTGGGTTGTATTGAGTTGTGTTGTGTTATGTTGTATTGAGTTATGTTAATGTGGTTGGTTAGTTGGCGGAACCAGATGATTGGGTCGTTGGAGAATAAAAGCAAAGAACGAATCTTTGTCAATGCGCTATCCTGAAGTGGGTGAGAAAGTGATTGTGGTCTGGGGTTTCATGATACTGGGTCTGCTAAATGTATGCTGGGCTCTGAAAGGTCCAACTGTAAGACCAAAGCGTGAAATACGGAAAGATCACTTGTTAGAGATACATAATAATGGGTTTAATAACTGTCAACGAAGATACAAAGTAGTGGAAAGACAAAACGCCGAAGTTATGCCACAAGTAAAGAATAAGTTCTACTTCAGTGGCCAAACAGCTAAAAGCATCTTTGAAAGATCAAGCAACGAGTTACAGAAATTCTTGCTTGACTGTGTACTCAATCAACCAAAGGATACACCGGAGATGCCATTAGAGTATTTTGTTAGTGAGCAGAAACCAGTCGAAGAGATAAAATCGGGTGACCAAGCCATATCGACTGCGCCGCCGCTGAACCATGTGAAGTTTAAGATTGAGCAAATGATTGAGAGTTGGCGCCTGGATTTTGATTTGGCTCTAATGAAATATCAGACTATTCCTGTTGATTTCTGTCGGTTAATTAATCTGCAGTATGTAGTGCTGACGTCCAGTAGCTTTGATGTTGAAAGGAACTTTTTCAGGCAGAATCAAGATAGTGGAGAAGACTGTGCCAATTACACTCTTGTTTGCCAAAAACTGGTTCAGGAACTAAGTAAGTGCACTAACATTCGTCGAATTGAATTCCGGAAAATGATTCTCTTCCAGCCACCCGTTTATTTGAGCTCCTTTCCTAATCTACGACAAATTGATTTTGTTGATGCGATCTATCAAGTATACACACTAGAGCATCAGGAGTTACAGGCTAACTATCGGCAAGAAGAAACCAATCTTATTCGGGCTTTATCACTAATTAGAGGCTTGGCCAGAATAAGATTTGTCAGATCGGACATTAAAATATACACCCAACTTAACAAAGCTTACGCCTCGCTCGGCGGAGTAGAGAAAGATCTGGAAGTTATATTTGACTCAATCGATATTTATGTAGTCACTGCTTTCTTCTACTACTACAACATGCCTTGCAAGCTTAGTGTTAAAGTTCAGAACTGGACCGGTATCAACTTTGACGATCCAAAGCAAAGCATGCAACAGAACAGTCTCCTGCACATGCATTTAGGCATCATTCCTAACATGCACCGATTGCAAATTCACTATCCTAGCAACCAGCCCATCCAAAGTCTGCAGCTTCTAAAGTTCATTCGCGCCCCTACCTACATCAAATGTGCTATTGATCTTGCCAAATACACAGAAAGCTTCCTAGAGGACGTAGACATTCGTCGCAACATCATGTATCATATTGAAAACATGGAAGTTCCTATTGAAGAGCTTAAATTCGACTTCTTTATTGATCTGATCGCTACCAAGCCCATAGCCTTTTCTAGTGTGAGATCAAAGGCTTGGATTAAACTCTTCAGACAACAGGATACACTTGACTTTCAGCTAAATGGTGATTTTGTTTCCACTATCCGTTGGCTTGAAAACAACCCAACTAAGCTGTCCTGGATCCTTGGCATCAAGACTCTTAAAATCCAAATACATCAGTTCGATGGTTGCGTCAATGATCTTGCTCGCCAAATCCGCAATCTATTCAAACAGCCAATAAGCAACATGGCTTTTGAATTTATTGAGGCATCCTTCCCCTTCATCGCTCCCGAAACTAAACCGGGGCAGGACGCTTCCGTAACTTTGCACAATATTGCCACCGACGATACTAACTGGTTACAGAGTATCTTCGGGGTCCAAGAATAAATTGTAACTATCTTATTAGGAAGAGATAATAGTTCTTGCAACTATCAATGTTCTACCAACATATATTCATATCATACTAAACGCCCATGAATTTATTGAAGCAATGAATCTTAAACCTCTTGGCTTATGAATACTTCCCATCGGTATCTATTGTCCCATCGATGACTGGGTAGTTTGGAATCTTACATAACCTGACTTCTTCTGAACTCATCAACTAACTACTAAGCAACTACTAACCCCAAGAACGTTTTGAGTATCTTTGAGTATCATCATTAATATGTGATTAGATAGAGTTAAGTTAGGTTGTGTTAGGTTGAGTTAAGTTAAGTTAGATTGTGTTAGGTTGAAATAAGATGGGACAAGATGTGCTGGTTTATGTGGGTGCTGTTAAAGATTAGATATAAAAGTGTAAGTAAGATTATAGTTAGTATTCCAAGTACAGACATTTATTTGGTTGCCGAGATGGTATTGGTGGCCTCCGAAAGAACATTAAGTATGTCCTCCATTTCAGCCTGTTCCTTATGGCAGCCTTTAACTTGTCTCTTAATGCTAATACACATGGTTTCCTGGTCAATTGTTCCATCTATCCGACTATCAAGAATCATGCGGCGCAATCTATTCTCAATAGTAGGCATATCAAAACCAAGCTGATTACCAATGTACTCAACATTAACATTAGAGTAAGGCTCAATAATCTTAAGAATATTGGAATCAATCAAAGTATCACAGAGATAAACCAAATGATTGATAAGAAATTGATCATGTGAAATACTTTTGATATTAGTTTGAATAATCTCATTGCAATCTTTAAGATTACGTTCAGCCACACACTCATTAATCTTACCCAGCATTTCTATGCACACGTCCTTTTGATAAGGCACTACTAACTTATGCCCCATTAAAGTCTTAGCCTCACTAGTCTTGTTCTCCATGATTTTCATCAGAATCAAGTACCGCGCACATTGAGCAGCCATCTCCTTATTCTGAACCATTGAAAACCCTTCTAAAGCTTCAAGAATATGCGAAGTAGCTGTTTTATAGTCACGTTCATCGGCCAAGTAAACACCATTAAGTAAATCTATCTTAGCCTGTAAGAAAGGAGGACAGTAAACGAAAGTACAAGTTGACTTAGACTGAGTAAGTGATGATTTAGCTCTAGGAAGATTCTTCAGTTCATAGTAAACCTTACTCTCTAGATAGTACAGCTTAACTAAACCTAACTTATCATCTTCTTGCTTAAGAATCTTAGCTGTTTCCAGTATTAAAGCTAAGCACTCTTTATACTCCTTAAGGGCTAGAAGAGTCTCAGCTTTGCGCATTTTGAAATCAAGTCTTAAAAGCTTCCTTTTGTTCTGTTCAGCCCAGGCAATCATTTCATCAAGTAACTTAATCACTTCTTGCTTATCTAAGCCTTCTTTCTCAACTAAATCTAGAGTATTCTTTAAGAAGATGGCTGCCGATGCTTTAGAAATATCTTTACTATTGGCGATGACGTGTAAAGTATTCTGAATATAAGGCGCATCATTACGGTGAATTGCCTCAGAGACTTCTTGGCGAATAGTAGCAAAGGCATCTGGACTAGTTAGAATTAGATGGGAATGAGAAGGAGAGGAAGTATCACTGTTCATAGTAAACAAAAAAATGGATTGGTTAGTATTAGTATGAGTTGAGTTATGTTATGTTATGATTGTATTGAGTTGTGTTATGGTGTGTTGTGGTGTGTTATTGTGGGGTCGTGTGGTGTTATGGTGGGGTTGAGTTGTGTTAGTTTGAGTTGAGTTGAGTTATGTTGTTATTATGTTGAGATAAGATTTAGATATGGATGTTAGTGTTATGTTAGTGTTTGTTGGAGATTGGGTTTGGTTTATCTGTGGGGTGGGTTAAAGTTGGTGGTTTAATGTCGTTACACAAGCACTACTCCATCCTTACACCAAATCGTTTATTCATTGTTGATTGCATTAGTATTAGGTTGTGGTTGAGTTAGTAGAGAATTCGAATTATATCAAACTTAACCCAAACTAACCCAATAGTAGCTGGATTATTAAAATTTGGGTATGACGTCATATCGCTGTCTACATTATTGAATGTACTAATAAATCTTAATTGGGTTTGGGTTGGCTGTTATTAAGTGATAGTGAACTTTGGTACTGTGGTTAAAGCCGTTTTATTAGAGGAGTGGTTTATGATTGTTTAATGAGATAGTTGTTTTTAAGATTGAGACTAGTGCTATCTTGATTCGTGGGTGCTAGGTGCTGAATCTACTGGGTTTGGAAGTGTAGTAGTCTAAAGCCCTGTGCTTATGTATTTGGGTCTAGAGTGGTGTTTTGACTGCTGAGTTAATAGCAGCTAGACTATGACTTAAAACAAAACATATAGTCTTCCTTTTTGGCAAATGATTGGGATAGAATTTGGTTTTAGTTCTTGAGTTGGTTTACGACTAAGTTGGTTTAGGGCTGAATTAGTTTAGAAGGAATAATTGAAAGATGGAACCACTTACTGTGATTCGAACAAATGGATATAACCCCTGGAATAAATCAAAATACGATATTTATGGTTTGATAAGGACGGAGTGGTGTAATTGTAGGATAGGTATAAATTGGGTTAGTCTATGGATTAGATAGAAACAACAGCAGAAGATTATATGTTGTATGTCTTAGGTTGGCTTATTGTTTATTGGGTTAGTATTGAATTAGCATTGTGTTAGTGTTGGGTTAGTGTTGGATTTAGCTCTACCTTAAAAAGGGTTTCTTGATCGGCATCACTTAGTTGGCTGTACGCTTGTAGTAAAATGTCCTTGAGGCTGAAATAGTCCCGCGTTAAAGTTGGCCCTTCGGATTGATTGGGTTGAAACACATCAAATCGAGTAATTGGCCGGGCGTAGAGATTATAGCTGCCATAGTCAAAGTTGAATATGCAACGGGGGCAAAGGGCAACGGCGCAATTGAGAATTAGCACTGAGATAGGCCCTATCGGAGATGTTTTGGGGAAACTCTGGGTTGATGAGCAGGACCGCGCACATAGACTGCAATACATTACTGCAGAAGACTTGTCAATCATCGTTATTTGGGGCAGAACTGTTCTCTCACCTTGGCAGGTAGGGTTGCCTGAACTTACAACGAATTCTTTGAGCAACTCTTCCAATAACTCTTGTGATAAACAAAAGAGATCAGTAGACAGGGGAGATTGATCGCCGTACAGTGTAGTATTGGGACTGAACCCATAGTTAAGAATATCAACACAAAACCGGCTGTTTGGCGTGTCTAAAATTTTGAACCCCAAGATATCAACAATCTGGCCATCTATGGTTAGTAATACGGTAGACATGCTCGGCAGAGCATCATGCGTGGGGCCGAAACACAGTAGATCACTAATATCATTGCTTTTTATACTAGAAAGATAAGTATAAGAGGAGCGGCAGCCAATCCAGTCATTCAATTCAACGTTGTCTGTTAAAATTCCACGACAACGGATTCTCTTTAGCTGTTTGAAAGATCCTTTTAGCCAACTTATAATGAGATTACCCGAGTACTCTAAGAAAAGCCTAGTAATTAGATCTTGGTCGTACTTCCCTGTATGAACAGCAGCTAAAAGTGCCTCTAGATCATGGTCAGTAACGGTCGGATGGTGTCTGTACAGAGATACAGAACAAAAATTGAACGGCCAAAAGAGCCCAGAGGTTGGCTCCGTTGCGACAGTACTGTTATACTCTTCTACGTACTGGAATATATTTGGATCAGGAGATAATGCAAGATTATTGAGGAACAATGCTATAACACCAAACACAGATATAAGATTGCATGAATTGTCATTATAGCTACAGGCTGAGTTGATGTCCGCAAACAAACACAACAGATGAATCAATTCCGAAGGAGAAAGGACTAGTGTGTTACTGGAGGAATATAGATTGATGGGCATCAGCATAGTGTCTTGACAGCCACTCCAAAAGGCATCACTTTTGATATAGCCATAAAGATCATAAAAGATCCTGGCAGTTCTTCTACTATCTTTCCACATGGCGAGATTCATTTCAAGAGGTTTTGACCAAGAGTCATAATCACCACTAATGTAAATAGATACATCTTTAATCAGCAAGGCACAGGTTGACAAGAAAGACAAGATGAAATCTCCACCACAATTCTTAAAGTATACAACACGGGCTTTAATAACATTCGAAGATTTAACCGCTGGCATAACAACAGTGATAGAATCAAAAATTATCTCGGCGTTATTGGTTAGATTTCCCAAAAAGCAAAACAAGCTACCAAGATTATCAAAAAGACACGAATCCGCATAGGATATCAAAACACGTTGTGTTACCATACCAGCAATCATCTCTTCGATCATTGATATTGCTGTGGTGAATATATTTATGGGTTCATTACAATCATCCACGCAACGACTAAAGACTGGACATAAAATATTCAACTGATACTTCAGTTCAGGCTTATCGCTCATCCCATGTGGATAAGTTGCTTTTAAGATATTGTGCTGAAAAAGTGGCTTGATATCACCAGCCGGCCATTGAAAGACAAGGGAGGTGTACAGATGGTAGATTGGACACGATTTAATATCCAAATGCTGTTTAGGTTGCTCCCAGACAGGTATATTAAGCAATCCTGGAACATGCACTAACAAAGACACCCAGTCCTCAATATTATTGGAGTTGCAATCACTAGAGCTTGATGTATTAGGATCAAGAGCCAGTTCAGAGTCACAAACGGTCAGGCCAATGATTAATTGAGCTTCTTTCACTTCAAAACAGATATTGTTTAATCGATTCTCTAGTTGACAGCACGTGAACATAGGGCAGTGTTCGCCCAGGTCAGCAATGACTGCCATAATGCATTGGTTCTTGATAATATCAATTTGAGTTGTTGAACGAACGATTATCAAAGTAAGATTACTCTTAACAACAAAGCTAGGCGGAAGCATTAGGCACATATAAATGAACGTTTGGTCCTCCACAATCAAAGTACTTATGAGATTCCGACGAATACAGAAAAGTAGCCGGCCAGTTGCTTCATCCATTAGGTCGTAGATTTCGTAGGGAGAGCCTTGTAAATCCTGAGTACTATACCTCTGTAAAGTAAGAGTCTGACACACATTCGTACTATACGGGTTTATCCAGGTATTAAGAAGAGCAGCACAAATATGGTCTGCTGTCAAAGTAATTGTATAGCAATCACTCCATTGGATAGGCCAAGGCCAGCATATATCACCATCTTTGGTAATAATATGTAGAGCTTTAAGCGGGGCATAGTAGTAAATTCGACTTAACAATGCGCAAAGACCAAAATGATCACCAACAACCATCAGCCGGACTGGTTTCTTATTGCGTAGATACCGTTGCGCACTATTCGGAACAGAGATAGAGATCGGGGAAATATTAATACCCAAAGGATTGGTAATGTTAAAGTATATATCATCTACATCTATTATCATTAACAAACAAACCATCAGCTTATTGATGTAGTATATCTTAAGCAGGGGCCCAACTAGTTTAACGCTAGAAGCAGTAACTTTAGAAACACTCATAAAAGCAGACAAATACGTAGCATCGCTATTCCAAAGATCAAGAGAAATATTGAGACTAGCATTTGGTGCATTTATAACATAAGCACCATTGATACAAGTAATCATATTATCATTAAGCCACTGCTGCGCATCATTGGACATATTAGCTAGGTCATCTACTTCGAATATGTTCCGCAAAGCCTCATCTATAGCCATATTCCCTCCAGTACTATCTTTATTTGAGCACCAGACTAAACCAAAGACCAACACAACAGCGTATAATTGCAGACGCCATCCTAACATCTGCATATCTTTCTTGTTATGCCAGTAGATAGCCATGTAACTTTCAAAATTAACTTTTCATATGGCGATATCTAAGCAACGCCAACCCATTTTGATATACAGCCAGATATATTGAAACAAAAATACCAGTCCAAGACTAACTGTATAGAAGAGCCAACCAAGAACCTTGCCAGCCGAGACAATCAAACCGCAATTTGATAGGATCTTACATTGAAAGAAGATAAAAACCATCTAATTTACAGATCTGCCCAATACCCAAAGTACATGAATAAAAACCACAAAGCACATAACTAGCATGTCTTTTTAGCAACCAATAAGTGATTGGGTTAGTATTGTCACATTAGTACAACTTGATACAACTTGGTCTAATCTTAACTTAGTACAACTTAGTACAATCTAAACTTAGTATTGGGTTAGTATAATATAAACTAAACTCAATCTTAACACAACATAATACAATCTAAACTTAGTACAACTTGGTATAATCTAAACTAAACCAAATATAACACAATACTTAACACAACTCAAATGCACTCGAAGATCTTAATATAAAAGCTTCTCGGGAAGCCACACACAATATATACAGATGA
>NW_026250537.1:0-1099 GCF_024244095.1 Nematocida homosporus | reverse complement strand
GTATTCCTTTGGGAAATCTCAACTTCGTTACTTCAACTCCAAACTGCCTAGATAGATGTCATTTGAGGAGTTCTGCCTGAATATGTCCTTCTTTTGACTTCTTATCAGTTTTGCTCTAACTGACTTGTGTTTCTTATTAGATTGTCCTATACCTATACTATCCTATACCCATACTATACCTATACTACCCTAAGTATATCTTTGTGAAATTTCAACTTCATCAAACCATTCCAAAACCACCTAGATAGATGCCATTTGAGGAGTTATACCCAACTCTACCTTTCTTTTGACTTCTTGTCTGTTTTGCCTTAATTAAGTTGACTTATCATGTAATTTGATAAGATTGCGTTGGGTTGGTGTGTGCTATCATACGAGTATGTATTGAGTTGGTATTGAGTTGGTATTGTAGATCTTCACTAGTGCTAATGTGTGACCGTCTTTTGGCTGCTGCTGCATAGTTGATTTCTACGCATTCGTTCTCAGTGGGTGGTACACTTAGGGAGATTGAGATTGCTTTCATCCGGTTTGGTACTCGTGGATAGCTTTAGTACTTGGTTGGTATCTCTGATCCTCGTTTCTGCTTCAATTGGGTTAGTATTGGGTTGGCGACTGTTTCGAATGACGCATGAGTTCTATCAATCCCTGACTATGTACTAGCTGCTTGTATATATCCCAACTCAATCCAACTCAATCCAATCCAAACCAAACCAACTCAACTCAATCCAAGTGCTGCTTTCTTTGCCAGGTTCTGACTCTTCAACATATGGTACCTCTTGAATGTCTTCCATAGCTTTATTTGTTACCTATTGGGTTGGCTTAGTATTTGGATTCTTGATTCTTCTTTCTATAACAATCTTCTTCCGTATGCCCTTTCTTCTTGCAGTACGTACAGGCGATGTCCAGACGTGGTTTGTTTGGTCTTGATTTGTTAAAGTTGTTCGCTTTGGATTTACTTAGTCCCTCTTCCCTCAAATAGATACTATAGCAGATCTCTTCAAATCTCTGTCTTTCTTCTACCCCTGGGTTAAACACTTGAACTAGTCCTGGATGAGGTGCATTTTTGTTTACCTCGCCTATGAACCTAGCCCATGTAACTTTC
>NW_026250512.1:0-804 GCF_024244095.1 Nematocida homosporus | reverse complement strand
AGCCAGCTTATCGGAAATTTGTTCTAATCTATCTAGATACTTGGGTTAGTATTGGGTTAGTATTTGGGTTTTCAATCTTTGTAAAGATGTACTTCTTGCCCAACACTAACCTAATAGGATGCTATCTTTTCCCATTGTTGAAATTGCTCCTCATTTTCTGTATATTTCAACAGTCGCAATATTCCTTTCAACTCTTCTCCTGATGATGCTTCTCTCCCGAGTAAGGCCATGTTCTGCTCTCGTAAGGCTTTGTTTTCTTCCTCTAGCTCTTGTATGGTAAGGTCGGTCATAAACTATCGTAATTTATTCAAAACGCTCTCTATTTAAGCTTTGGAAATGGATCAGTTGAGATTTCAATATATGAAATGTAAACAAACATTGGAAATGTAAACTGGCGTGCCCCGGGGAAGAGATAGTGCCTTTCAACCAAACACATTCGACTAAAGATTGATTTTGAAGTGGTTAGTATTGAGTTGGTATTGAGTTGGTATAACTTAAGTTCTCGTTATCGTACGTCATCTTGAGATAGTCTGTAAACTCATAATATAAATGCTAATTTGAGCTTGTGATTTCTACTTCGAGATTTAATCGCGTTCGCTGCGATCAGTGCCAGGCCGATAAACATTACAGAACTTTGCTCCTGTAGATAACTCACTTTGAAGTGGAGGCCAGCGAGGACGCCACATAAACAAATAGCTATCATACGACATTTTGATATTCAGTAAGTAATTCATATGGAAATGTATGACCTAGGGACATACAACAAACCCAATGCCTACTCGATCTTTGCACGTTAAATCACTA
>NW_026250522.1:0-909 GCF_024244095.1 Nematocida homosporus | reverse complement strand
TACTTAGTCTATACCTGTTGTAACTAGTCTATCTCTGTTACACTTAGTCTATCTCTGTTATAATTAGTCTACACCTGTTATAATTAGTCTACACCTGTTGTACTTGGTCATACTCTGTTGTAGTTAGTCTAGCTCTGTTGTACTTAGTCTATACCTGTTGTAGTTAGTCTATATCTGTTGTAATTAGTCTATACCTGTTGTAGTTAGTCTATACCTGTTATAACTAGTCTATCTCTGTTATAATTAGTCTAGCTCTGTTGTAACTAGTCAGGAGTGCCCGAGTAATCCAGAGATATAACCCAAAAAAGCAGAGGGCCGGGAGGAGGGGCCAGAGAGAGAGTGCATAAATACAGACAGCGCGCATGCAGGGCAGGCCCGGGCACAGGCCGAGACAGGGCAGGTCTGGGAGACAGAGCGCGAGGGCGTGGAAGGAAAGTGTCCAGAAAGCAAAATAAAAAAAGAAAGAGTGAAGAGTTAGGAAAAAGAGAGGAGACAGAAAAGAGAGAGAGGAGAGACAGAGACGGGAGAGAAGGAGAAGAGAAAGAGAAGAGAAGGAGAAGAGGAGGAGAGGGCGGGCAGGAGAGCAGGCGGGGGAGTGTTCAGGCGAGCGCAGTCCAGACAGAGGCAGCGTGTGCACAGGTGTGCTCAGACATACTCTAACTGTGTCCGTGTACATATTCCCTCTCTTTGTTATAACTAGTCAGTCTCTGTTGTAGTTAGTCACCCTCTGTTGTAGTTAGTCACACTCTGTTGTAATTAGTCAGTCTCTGTTGTAGTTAGTCACCCTCTGTTATAACTAGTCAGTCTCTGTTGTAACTAGTCACAGGCCAGACTTTCCCGCCAAAAACCGGAGTGAGCAGAAAAGAGACAAAAGAGACAGAACGGAGAGGGCGCGCAGAGAGGGCCAGA
>NW_026250546.1:0-1524 GCF_024244095.1 Nematocida homosporus | reverse complement strand
GCCGGTCAAAACTGCGTCCCTGAGCTCTCTGACGCTTCCTTCCGTGTGCTCGTCATGCATGGCTTAGTCTGAAAGACCAGTGTCTATGTCAGGCAGAATCAACCTGGTGCCTTTTCTTTCTTCCCGAAATTATTTAATTTCCTTTTATTTATACCACTAACTAACTAACTAACTAACTAACTTATACCTACTAGCAGTAGTAATAGTACTAGCATACATACATAGATAGTAGCATAGATAGTAGCATAGATAGATAGATAGTAGCATAGATAGCAGTAGTACTAGTCTGTACTTCTCTCTTTCTCGCCCCCGCTACCACGCCCTGCAGCCTCTGCTCCTTCTCTCCTCCCGCTCCCGCGCCCGCTCTCTCTCCGCCTTTTCGGCTCCTCAATAGTGTTCCTGCACCTCGAACCCGTGTCTCTCCTCTCTCTCTTTTCTGAGCCCTCCTTTTCCCCTTCGCTTTATTCCCGCCTTTTTCTTCTTTTTCTTTTTTTTCTGCCTTATTCTCGTTTGTCCGTTATTCCCCTTCTTTCCTTTCTTTCTGCCCCCCTCTCTCTTCTTCTTACTCCCTGTCTGATGCCCGTCTTTTACTGCCTTTTACTCCCTGTCTGCCTGTCTTACTCTCTCTTTTTTTATTTTTCTTTTTTCTCTTTTTTCTCTTTTGCTCTCCCTCCCTCCCTGCCTCCCTGCCTCCATACCTCTCTCGCCCCTCGCAAGTGCTCTTCTCTGTGCACTCTCTCTGCCTCCCTGCACTCTGCCTGCGCTGAACACCCTCTTTTGCCCCTCTTTTGCACCCTGCTCCCCGCTCTGTTTATACGCCCTGCTCCCCCGGCCTGCCCTGTGCACCCTCTCCCCGCCCGTCACACAGCCTGTCCCACACTCTCGGGGTGCCTCTTCTTGCTTTTTTCCTGCCTCCTCCGCACGCGCTTTTTTATTTAAAATATTTTCACTTTGGCGGGCTCTTTCTTTCCGCCTGCTGCCTGCACGCTCTTTCTGTCTGCCCGGGTAGGTGGGCGTGTGTTGGTGTGTTGGTGTGTGCTGTGCGTAGTGTGTGTGCTGCGTGCTTGTCCCGGTGCGTGCCGTGCCCTCTTGCCGTGCTTTCTCTTCTCTTTCTCTTTCTTCTTTTCCTTTTTTTCTTTTTTTGTTTCTCTTCACTTTTTTATTTTTATTTTTTCTGTCTGTACACTTTCTCTTTTTTGCGCGCTGTGCCATACTGCCCGTCACTGACTCACTTTGTCACACATGAGATGAGTATGAGTATGAGTATGAGAGTGAGAGAGAGTATGTGAGTATGTGAGTATACACGGGGTGTATTCGGGTTGTGGCTGCACTGTGCACGAATATGCTCCCTGTGCTTGCTTGGAATGCGTGCTTGCCCGGTGCCACTTGCTGCTCTGGCCGGGGTGCCTCGCCTCTGATGCATCTCTCTCATTATACGCTGCTTGCACAGATCATACCTGCCTGCTGGACTTATATGGAAATATTGCTTAATTACACACTATACACGCATATTTGCTTGATAAT
>NW_026250511.1:0-796 GCF_024244095.1 Nematocida homosporus | reverse complement strand
CCCAACTACTATCCCAATGAGTTACTCCTGAATATACCTTTCTTTTGGCTTGGCATTGCTTTTACTCTAAGTGAGTGAAGTTAGTATTCAGTTGCTCTTTTTTATCTATCAACTAACCCAATACTAATACTCTCCTAATACGTACTTTGCGAAATCTCAACTTCACCAAACCAACCCAAACCTACTCAATACTAATCCATTTGAGGAGTTCTGTCTAAATCTACCCTTCTTTTGTCTTCTCACCACTTGTTATCTAATTAACTCAATACTAACTCAGTTGTTCTTTTTTGTCCAACTGCTATACCTATACTACCCTATACTAATTCCTTTGCAAAATACTAACTTCACCAACCCATCCTAAAACCATCTAGCTTGGTCTAACTTGGTGAGTTCTGCTTAAGTATGTCCTTCTTTTGGCTTCTCATTGGTTTTTATCTAATTAACTTGAATTAGGTTGGGTTAGGTTGGGTTAGGTTGGGTTAGTGTTTTTTGTCCCATACTAACTACACCTATACCAATCCTTTGCTAAATCTCAACTTCACCAAACCATCCCAACACAACCCAATGAGTTACGCTTAAATATACCTTTATTTTGACTTCTCATTACTTTATCTTAATTAACTTATCTTTCTATTCAGTTGTTCTTTTTATCTATCAACTAACTCAATGCTAACTTCGTCCTTTCAACTCCAAACCATCTAGATTGGCTTGACTTGGTGAGTTACACTCAAGTATACCCTATTAAGTTGAAATGACTAAGTTACTATTCAGTTGTCCTTTTTGTCCGATACCCACA
>NW_026250618.1:0-13739 GCF_024244095.1 Nematocida homosporus | reverse complement strand
CAAATCTGCAGGTCAAGATTCTACGTCATCTTTTAATAGACATGGACTTAAACTATCCAAGTTGGTTCGACGGAGCTGTACAATAAGTTAGACTCAGAGCAAGAAAAGCTTCTCCAGAAGTTTATAAGTAACAGAAGCAACTATGGATCCAGACCCACTCCTGTTTGGAGAATGTTTGATATCAACGAAGATAATCAACCCAGAAAGTATGGACTATCTAGCACTTCGCTGCAAGATAAAGATATGTTTTCCCTGAACCTTGATTGGGAAGAAAGTGAACTGACGGAGTTACTAGATCTCTTAAAGAAGTTCAGTAAAATCATACTCAATGCGGAAAACACCAACATATCGAATCCTTGCGGCCCTGCTGGTTTATTAGTCCTATCCCAGCTCTTAACACTGTTCGAAAGCTCAGAGTTGAGTGCTACGAAGAAACCTCTTGAGATTCTTATCTCTTTGCCGGATATAACTTGCCCTTCTTCCGTGCTATCATTCAACAATGTTGATTTGCAGAGCCAGGACCACGAAAGGCAAAGATCTCCCAACTTATGAATGCCTAGCTATTAATACTAACCTTCCACAACGCAAACGACCGTCTAGCAGTCGCCTAAAGGTTTATGTTACAGGCCTTACTGAATACCTTCAATCCAATACTAACCCAATAGGATGGCATGAGCTTATGCACTTCATTAGAGGTGTCCGATGACATTTTAGTATTTCCATGGCCATGAGTTGGATATGGTTCATTGGCCAACACCGACAGAAGTACTTGAATAGGATGAGTTAGTATTGATTGGGTTAGTATAAAGGTAAAGGAGTTCTCTATTGGGTTAGTATTTGGATTGGTATGGGGTTATGACAACAATACTAACCCAATACGGCAATCTGGTACTAGCTTTTACTTGCCGGAGCCAGGAACTATACTACAGATGCTGGCACATACACTTGAGTAAAGAGGTGTACGTGTGTTAGTATTGATTTGGGTTGGGCATAGATCAAGATGCATTATTGCTAAACATCGATCCGAACAACCTATTGCTAAGCAGTGGGTAGTGCAAATCAAGGCTTCTTGTTAACGAGTATACTAAATCTGTTTATATCATAGAATATGATAAGAGATAAGAATTGGACAATAAAAGGTGATTTTGTTACTTTAAAGCACTTTCAGATAAGAAAGGAAGAGAGCGAAAGACCTGAAAGTATCTATCTCTCTTTTGGGTTGATAGCCACTTTCAAAACATTCGCAAAATAGTGCGAACTCGAGTGGCTCTAATTTGTCCGTGTATATTTTAAACTAGTAGTTGTTAGATTTTCAAATAAAGCGTCTTTATTGTATTCTGTCTCGCCAGCCTCGGAATCCGCAATTTCGGGCCAGAAAGCGAAGCTCGTCACTTTCTGCAAATAGCTTTGAAATTTCATGTTCGGCGAGTTGCAAAACTGACGTGCAACATTTAATAGGAACCAGTTCGTGATAGCTAGAATCTCCAGCTATATATGCAATTGAGCAAGTCTTCTAAGACCATTTATCATAAGATAAAATTGGTCGCTCTTAGATATTAATTTCGCCGATTGCCATATAAGGCAATTCTGTGGCAAAACCTGCATTTTATGTCCTTTTTTAGGATAATCATGTATAATCCATTCATTTATAACCCATTGCAAAAAGCGGTTAGATTGGCCGTTTTGCTATTCCTAGCCGGTTTGTTTATTCTCAACTGTCGAGCTGCAACATTACCAGATCAAAGCACAATTCCGCATATACCAGCCAATGCCGAGGGCACTGCCGAGCTCGATTCAGCCCAAAATGCTCCGCCCACTCTAGACAAACTTGCTACCACATTTAACTTCGAATGGGCCAAGGCCCGAGTTCAAGATATCACGGACCAAAAGCTTGAACCTTTATATTATAACCAGGTCTGTCAAATGAGCATTCCTGTTGGCTCATCAAATACCCAACAGTTCGAAGAGACAGGATTCTATACCCTAATATCCGGTGCTATATGCCAAGAACGGGCCATGCTGGTGGCTTCTTGTTTAGATAAGCTTTTAGAATCAAAAGACATATGTCCAGCTGATAAGAACATTCATATGTTATTAGACATTATTATGCTTTATACCTTCCTAATCCATGAGGAAAACGAAGATCGTCAGCACCCTCCTATTATACCAGATAGTATTCCAGAGTACCACACTCTCTTTATTGAACATTTTGCCAAACATATCTTAGATTGGGCCCCTGGCCCCAATGAACTAATTTGGGCTCTTGAGCAAACATGCCTCGATCAAAACACCTATACCAGTTGTGGCGGCAATAGAAAGAATTCTCATGATTTAGCGGTCAACCAGACAACCAGTTTCGCGGATGCCGAATATACTATTGTCCAAAATCAGCATTGTATTGATGTTTTGAAGCGATCTCCAGTCATTAACTACATCCACCCTCTAAACATAGCTCTTTATGTAAATGGGCTCAAATATATCTATGATGCTGAAACTAACATATTTGTTATAGTCCAACACAATCAAAGCACCCCAGGCCAACCCTCAACTAAACACATCACCCAAGACAACAAGTGTACCATTGAGGCCGCTACTCGCTTGATAAATGCAAGTATAGAAGATGGGTACACTATAATGGCATGCGATAAAGAGGCTAAAACTTTCAAAAAGATCTTAGGCCAGTATCGCAATCTTCGCGACTTCAAACAAATCTTTAAGCGAGACCCTACCAGACATGTTAAGTCATTTGCTGAGTATGATGTCTTAAAGGCTAAACGAGCAAACGAGGCAGATGAGCAACAGCGAGAGTTTCCCCCTGAATACTGCTACGAGCGCCGAAGTATAGCTTTGACCGCTTCTATTGCAATCATAGCGTTAGTTGAGGTTATTGCCATCACATTTTATGTCGCGTTTTCGGCTCTTGATCCGATAGTACCCCTACTGCCATTCAGCCTCATCGGGGCGGGGCTGGCTAGCTCTATACTCATGCTTTTCCATACCTCTCCATTGAGCAACGCCAGAGCTATGCATATGAAAGAGCGGCATTATGCATGCTTCGTCTTTCAAGGCGCGGCGGCTTTTGTTCTAGGAGGCACTGGAGTGTTGAATTTAGTTCACTGTTACCACTCACCGGGACAAAACGACATCTTTCCGTACATGTTAGCTCTCTACTTATCTGCAGCACTTGTCATTGCGGCTTGCTTTGTAATTCGACTTTGCCTTGGTCATAAAGTCCGGCTATTAACTCGGCATGTTTGCACACTACTGTACATTTCGTCGTTCTGTTTAATTGTAAGTGTACCTCTCTTGTGTGTCGGAGGATATACTTTACAAGCGAGGGCGTTTGCCCAGTCCCAAGTCTTATTGGTAGCAGCAATTCTCTTCGCCGCCGGGGCCTTCCTTGATGTTACGGGACAGTGGTTTGACCGAGAGGTTATTGATGTTATGAAAGAGCGTTCTATGTGCGCCAGAAAAGTCAAGGCGGTTAAGATCGCGGGTATTGCCATTATTCTAATTGTCGTGATCGGTGTGTCTATTTTAACAATATCTCGCCACAATCTACTGACCCCCAATGCCTCTGATCTCAAGCTCTGAGGCCAATCCCCTAACAATTCGCTACTAACCCAATACCAAGATTAGTTAGAATAAGATCTTGCCATATGAAGCTCGCGATTTAATCAAATACTACATCCGTATATAGCTATTATGCCATTTCATTCCATTCCACTCCACCCCATACCGCCACAAACCATCCACGGCTTATTTCATTTCAAAACACGCCAACTTACCATATCACTTTATGCCAACCCAATCCTAACATAATCCTAACATAATACCAACCCAATAAATCTATAATTGAGTCTAACCTAACACAATACTAGCCTAATGTTTATTGACTTCCTGCCAGTAGGGAGGTTATGTGTCCCCAGAATGCCAAGAGCTTCTCGCCCGGCTTGGCCTTAGCTACGGCTTTGCGCATGGTATCCTTGAACTGGTCTTGGGTCCGTTTGAGAGCATCTGGGCCGTTGTTAATTGGCGTGCCACTGACCACCAAATGGCCGTTGGTGAAGTTCTGAGTGAATGGAGGGATTCCCAAATTAGAGAACATGTTCTTCTGCTGGCTATCCAGCGGGTTCATTAAATCGCTGGAGGAGCCCATACCGTTTGCTGGTTTGGGAGTAGTCACTGGGGCAAAGAGCTTCTCTTTCTTCAGTGGTTGGTTGAGAGCATTGGGCGGCATTGGCATAGCAGGTGTGTTTGCTGGCGGCTGAGGGGACACAATCAGAGCAGTTGATGGGCGGAGCAGGGTGGACTCTTTCTTGAAAGACTCTTCTCGGCTCTTTTCCTTCTTCTCCCTTTCTTTCTCCTTCTTCTCTTGTTCCTTTTCCTTCTTCTCTCTCTCTTTATCCTTCTTCTCTCTCTCCTTCTCCTTCTTCTCACTCTTATCTAGGCCGGCTTTCTCCTTATCTAAACTTACCTCTTTCTTATCTAAAGCTTTTTCTTCCTTCTCAACAGTCTTCTCGGCTTTCTCAACAGTCTTCTTCTCCTCTTTAAATTCCTTCTTGACCATCTTCTTCAGGTCCTTGGCGGTCTTTTGGAGTTGCTTTTTGTTTTGTTGTTCGGCTTTCAGTTCGGCCTCAAGGGATTTCTTCTTTGCTTTAGTCTGTTCAAGCGCACCTTCGACTTTGTTAAGATTCTTAGAGGTACTGTTGATTTCTTTCTCGGCTGATGACTTCTTCTTCTTGAATATGGTGGTGTCTTCCTTGTAGATCTGGTGGCGGGTGTCAATGGCGGCCTTCTTGCCCTTTATCTGTTCAGTTGATACAGCAATGTTCTTTTCTATCTCACTAAGTTCCTTTTGCAGCTTCTCGATGCGCTTTTTGGTATCTTTTTGGTTCTTCTTGAATTCCTTGAGGATCTTTTCGTTACTGGCTATGGCTGCTTCTTCTTGTTTGAACGCGTTACTGGTAATAGATGTGTCCTTTATGTTGGGCTGGATCTTGACGGTCTTGCGAGAAGAAGTGGATTTCTTAGAGCTAGACTTAGAGTTGATATTGTCGCCAGCAAATAGGCCGGCGTGGGTTGGCTCGGGCGCAGCAACAATGGGTTGGTAGACAGTCACATATCGGTACTCAGTCACAGTAATAGTGTAGATGTCTGCACTCTTACGTGGCCGGGCTGCAATAGATGTTGTCTTTGCGGGTTTCATGCTCTTGACGGTCTCCGTAGCGACCTGAGTTATCTTGCGAACAGTAGCAGTATGGATTGCGTGTGTGCCGGTACTGACTGACTTGCCGGCACTAGCACTAGGATGGGCGCTCGCACTGGCATGCGTTTTGCTGGGTTTAGACGTGCTGCTTGGCTTCTGCTCGCTAACAGGGGCCGGCGAAGACCGGAAGAAGTCAAGAATGGAAGCGCCCATACTCTTTTTGGGATTCTCTTCTGGTGTATTCAAGGTGTACGAATCACTGCTCTTGGCTGAAAGAGAGACCTTGGCCTTCTCGGCCTTATCTTGAATGCTGATATCTTCTGTAGCAAACAAAGCATTTGCTAATACTCCGCGGAGCGCAATGACTAGGTATATCCATTGCATAGTTAATTAGTGCGGCGACTGACTTAAATGTCTAAGGATATTACATTGTTTTGAAATCAACCATACGCCATCTAGGCCTAAAACGTTTTATTTACTCGTTTTAATTGCCTTAATTGCCATAAGTGCGGGTTTATTTCATAATTGATTGACTCCTGGCTCGGTTTTATTTGGTCTGGTCTGTTTCGATTTGATTTAATTTGATATGATATGATTGTAAATGGATTCAAAATTATATATCCTAATTGTACTACTCAATCCCAACTCAATACTTAACCAAAACACACTCTATTAAAGAGATTCCTTAAGATATGTGTGGGCACCATTTATTGAGTAAATACAGTTGAGTTGGAATAAGATGGCGTTGGTATTGGGTTAGTATTCGTATTAGTTTAGTATTAGTATTAGTATTAGTATTAGTTTTGTACTAAGTAGTGAGTAGTACTAAGTAGTGTATACTAAGTAGTGAGTAGTATACTAGTAATCAAGTTGATCGTATTGGTATTGTACTGTGATAGTATTGTGATTTAGATTGGGTGGTGGTTGTATGTCAGCATTACACTAATCAATAGTGAATGTCTTTACTACAAGCACATCAGACCACCTAAACAAACTCAACCCAACCCCACTCAACCCAAACTCAACTCATCTTATTTCATGTTATTTAAACTAGATCTAGCTATAATAAAAGTAAAGAGAAGTCAAACCATTTCATTTTCAAATTTGTAGTGCTTGGGTTTAGTTTTTAATTATTGTGGTTAACTAGATTAGATAATAAAGCGGAATCAGTTTATTCTTCAGTGGTGGCGGGCAACAATAGCTGAACCATTGAACAGCACGTGGTTGACAGGACTTCCAGAATCAACCATGGGTGTGCAGGTGTTCAGACAGAAAGCGTTTTCACAAGGGCAGAGCTCTTCCGCAAAGGTAGTTGGCTCAATAGATATAGGAATGGTATGGTAGCCAACGGGCTGTTCCACAATGCACACTGAATCGGTAGTGCAGGTATGGTGGGTATGGTGGTGGTGGTGCCCGACAGTAGCAGCAGGTTGTAAGACCACGGTGGTTGTTCGGACAGAGACATTTTGAACTGTAGTCTGGATCACCTGAGGCGGTGCTATCTGTGTGGTTTGGATATGCGGAGCAGCTGTTACTGTTACTGGAACATGGACTGTAGTAGGAATGACTACTGGGCTGCTGTGCGTTAGAGTGATAGTTGAAAGCACTGTGGTGGCAATTGTTCTGGTTTGGTGGTTGGTGATAAAGGCCGGTGTAGGAACAGGAACATTGATGGTTTGCGTCTGGTAGTAGGTGACTGGAGTGGTAACATTGACTACTTGAGTCGTGTACATGGTAACGGGCTTGTTGATGTTGATTGTCTGCACATGGTGGAGAGTGGTTGGCTTTGGCACACAAATTGTTTGGGTATGCTGTTGAGTAACTGGCGGCTTTTCAACCTGAATGGTTTGCGTCTGTAGTTGAGTGATGGGTCTGTCTACAGGAACAGTTAATGTTTGGTACTGGACAACAGGTCGGTCAACACTGATGGTTTGGTACTGAGTAACTGGCCGGTCAACACTAATAGTTTGGTATTGAGTAACTGGCCGATCAACACTAATAGTTTGGGTAATTTGCTGAGTAATTACAGCAGTCCTAGGCAATAGCTGCGGGATTCTAATCTTGAAGTATCTAACTATATCCTGGCATGGATCCGCAACGCAATCGCCAGTTAATGGGTTATAAGTTGAAACAGGCAAAGGCCCCGCCTGGGTCGGCATAGGCATACTACTACTCACACTAGAAGTAGATGGTGATTCTGGCAGAGGAGCCACTGGTCCAACTGGCAACGTAGTAGGAAGCAAAGGACTATCAGAAACCACAGCTGTTGGCATAACCCCGCTTAAAGAACTAGAAGCGCTCAAAGATATACTTGAAGGCACACTTGAAGGCACACTTGAAGGCATACTTGAGGCCATTGGCATGTCGATTGAAGCACTTGAAGGAATGCCACTAGCCGGCACATCGGCCGAAGCCGAGGAATCCGCACCAGCAGAAGCAGAGGCATCCGCTCCGGCACTAGCTGAAGCACCAGTATCTGCCGGAGTATCAACACCTGTACTTGCACCAGCACCGGCACCAGCACTTGCACCAGCACTTGCATCGGCACCCGCAGAAGCAGAGGCATCCGCGCCAGCACTGGCATCAGCAGAAGAGCCAGCCGCGGCATCTGCGCTCGCTGAAGAATCAGCTGAAGCACTTGCACCCGCAGCAGCACCCGCAGTTGCAGCCCCGGCAGCGGCTCCAGCCGCCGCACCAGCAGAGGCATCAGCAGAGGCATCAGCAGAGGCATCAGCAGAGGCGCCGGCACTAGCTCCAGCCGATGCACTCGCAGAAGAAGTAGCACCAGAGCTCTGAAGCTGAGTTAAGACTTTACTGGCCGCTTGAGCCTGCGCTTTAGCCTCCGCAGAAGAAGTGTTTACTTGATAGAATCCTGTTTCAGTCAAGGTAGCTTTTTCCTTGATTTCAGCAGCGGATTTACAGCCACAATCAACTCCCTTAAACATTCCACTAGCATCAACCAGCTCACCATTGACTTTCGTCATTTTAAGCTTCCGCTCAGCATCCACAAAGCATCCACAGCCAGGATCAAAGTAAACAGCAATATTCACAATTGCAGTAGCATTAGCCACAGCCATTGCTTCTTTAACTCGAACAGAATCAACTCCCGTAATACCATAAACATCGGCCACTACACCCGTAGCGTTTAACCCCACACTAACACTTCTGGTTGCACTCACTAATCCTGACCTACTGCCACTTACCACCACACTCTTCGAAGGCGACAATGACACCGATTTCGCCGACAATCCAGCCGAGCGCGAAATTGAGCCCACCGACACCGACTTCAAAGAAGATGATTTCACCGAAGCAGACTTCACCGACACCGATTTCAAAGAAGACGATTTCAAAGAAGCAGATTTCACCGCACTAGATTTCAAAGAAGCAGACTTCACCGCACTAGATTTCAAAGAAACCGATTTTGGCGTCTTAGATTTCGCCACACTAGATTTAAGCGCACTAGATTTCACCGCACTAGATTTCACCGCCACAGATTTATCAGTCTTACTCTTACTCTTAAGACTAGACGTTGCAGCAAGTTTAGAACTAGTACTCTTACTGGGCTTAGACGACTTAGACGCCTTACTGGTCGATTTAGATGTTTTCTTAGCCGCCAACGAGGTAGTCAAGGCCTTAGCACTCTTAGTTGAAGCCGGCCCAAAAAGACCAAACAGCCCTCCACTCGGCTTACCCCGTCCACCCGTCGCCGTCGGACTAGCCCCTTTCGTACTAGTGGGAGTCTTAGCCTTACTGCTACTTTTACTCCCACCAAACAAACCCATCAACCCACCACTATCCTTAGAACTATCCGCCGGTTTACTACTACTACTCTTATCACTACCCGACTTACTATCTTTACTCGTCGCACTACTTGCATCACTCTTAGGCCCACTACTACTCTCCTTACTCTTCTCAGACTTACCTCCAGCCCCACCTACTCCACTCTTATCACTAGCCACTGGCTGGGTCACATACATATGCGTCACAAAAGGACTCCCCAAGAACATTCCTTCCTTCTCAGCCCCCACCACTAACAAGCACCCCAGCATAAGCACAATGCGATACTTCATAGGCAACAAACACCCTACCCCATTATAACCCCAAACTAAACCATAGCAAACAAACAACCATTTATTCAACTACTCTTCTCCTTCCAAGATCCAGTCAACAATACCCCAACAATCAAAGCAAACAGACCAACAAACTCACCAAAGACCAATAGTAAGAAGAAAGAGGAAAGAAACTTCTTCTGCTCAGCCGCCGTAAATGTAGCCGTCTCTACAATATCTCCTAAGCCAGTCGCCGCCCAGAATAGTCCAAAACCAGTCACTACCTGTCCAGCAAACCAAGCCATACACGTCTGAAAGTCCTTAGGAACCTCAGTCCTTTTACCCATAAAGAAGATCAAAGCAGCATAGAGGATCATAACCCCAATAAAACCAACTGGAATAATAGCTAACATAATGTCATTACGTACAGAAGCTGCCTTACAAACACCACGAGAAGCTTTACCTAACCCAATACTAACCCCAGCCAAAGCAGGCACCATTAAACAAATTGTACCAACTGGATATACCATATTTAGAATGAACTCCTTATCAACACCAGAAGTCTCTTGTACCATGTATAATTCTAAAAAAATCAAAGTTTTATAGGAAATGGCTATGTTTACATCTGAAATCAGAGCTATCTGTGCTGAAATGGTTGATTTAGCTCAAAGTGGGCATCCTGGAAGTGCCATGAGTTTAGTTCCGATAATGAATGTCCTTTTTAGGAAAATGTTGCGAATTTCAAAAGTTTATCCTAATTGGGAAAATCGTGATATTTTGATTTTATCTAACGGACATGCATGTCCAGTAGTTTATGCATACATGTATTTGTTGGGGTACTTGGAACATCAAGATTTACGGGAGTTTAGGCGGTTAGGGAGTAAGACACCGGGGCATCCTGAGGTAGGACCTGGAGTAGAAGCGGCAACGGGTCCTTTAGGCCAGGGTATTGGTCAGAGTGTAGGGTATGCATTGGCTTTGCGAAGTTTGCAGAGGTACAATCGCGAGGACTTGGAATTGTTTACTGGTCGAGTCTTCTGTATTGCTGGGGATGGATGTATGCAGGAGGGAGTGGCTTTTGAAGCACTGAGTTTGGCGGGGCATTTGGGGTTGAGTAATTTAGTGGTGGTTTATGATTGTAATCGGATTACAATTGATGGGAGTTTAGACTTATCTTCATCGGAGGACGTATGTGCGCGTATGAGTGCTTTGGGGTTTGTTGTTCGTAAAGTGGCTGATGGTGAGAATGAAGAGGAGATTGAGAAGGCTTTGCAGCCGGGCGGGGATAAGCCCGTTTTTGTCTTGTTGCATACGGTGATTGCTCAAGGAAGTTTACAAGCTGGGAGTAAGCAGACGCACGGGGCGCCTTTGGCTAAGGAGGACTTAAAGCAATTGAAAGCGGCGGCCCAGGTACCGGCGGGTGAGACTTTATGGTTCCCGGCGGCTTTGAAAGCCGAAATGGCCGAAGTAGCGACTAATCGGGTCGAACTCGTCAGGGAGTGGCAGAAGAAGTTAGTGGTGTACGAGGAAAAGTATCCTGAGTTGTACCGGGAGTTAATGACAGTGACAATTCCCGAGTTACCCGATTTAGAAACGACTGAGTGGCAGGCAGTTGCGAAGGAACAGCAGAGTTGGTGGGCGGCCCAGGCTACTCGAGTGCATTTGAAGCAAGCAATGGAGTTACTAGGTGGCCACCCGCGTATTCTAGGGGGATCAGCTGATTTGGCCAGTTCGACTCTATGCCGGCGTGATAAAGCGATAACCTTTACTGCTCAGGATAAGACAGGTCAATTTGTTAACTTTGGTGTGCGTGAGCATGGTATGTGTGCTATTCTTAGTGGAGTGGCTGGATTCGGGTGGCATTTTGGGTTTGGGTCGACTTTCTTGAACTTTATCAGTTATGGATTCCCGGCTCTAAGAATTGCTGCTATGTCGGGCCATTCCTTTGCTCTGTTTGGAACACACGATTCGGTGGGTTTGGGCGAGGACGGGCCTTCCCACCAGCCGGTCGAAATCTTGCCATTGCTACGAGCTACACCCGGTTTAATTACGTTTCGGCCGTGTAATGGCGTAGAGACTTTGTTTGCCGTGCATTTTGCTCTTTTCCAACGCGCCGCACCTTGTGTTCTGGCCTTAACCCGGCAAAAGATAGCGAGTGTCCCCAATACTTCTCTAAGTGGAGCAGCTCGAGGTGGATACATCATTAAGGATTATGAGCCGAGTAAAAGTGGCCAGCGCATTCTTTTGCTGGCAACGGGCTCAGAAGTTCCTTTAGTCTTAGCTGCACAGGACCTTCTACCGGAGTACAATATTCGGGTGGTATCTTTACTTTCATTTGAGTTATTTGGGCAACAAACAGCAGAGTACATTCAAGCAACTTTAGTTGGAGATGTTTCGATTAGTGTTGAGGCTTCTTCTACTTTTGGCTGGTCTAAATACGCGCAGTACCAAATTGGCATTGATACGTTTGGGTACAGTGCACCCGGGGCGGACATTATGGCACATTTCGGGTTCACGCCTCGACAGATTGCCGATCAGATCGTGCAATATGCCAATAAGCAGGCAAGTACTTAACTTGACCCCTCACTACCTAGTCGTCGTCAATAAACAACTAAGCCAAGTGGTCTAATTATGTTATCTAAACCAACACTAACTCAATCTTGACACAACAAACCCAATACTAACCCATTGTATTGATAAAGCATAGTTAAGATCTTACAGTTTATTTAAGTTATATATAGTTTTGATTTGAGATGGTATTTAGATGGTATTTGGATTAGTATTGCGATAGTATTTGGTTTGGTATTTGGTTATGTGGCACTTACTGAGTTATATCTAAGATAATGGTTTGGCTACGGGCGGAGGCAATAATAAATCAGTTGGATTATAATAGTGCATAAGTTCTGCACCATTCATACACAGCCGACTTTTAAGATTCAATAAAGTACTATTGCGTTCAGTTTGGTTTGATTTAGTTTATGTTCAGCTTAGTTTGGTTTAGTTTGGTTTATGTTTGGTTTATATTCAGTTTGGGTTAGCTTATGTTTGGTTTAGCATTACACTAACCCAAACCAATACTCTACTCTACTCTACTCAATTCAATCTAAACTTAACTCAACTCAATACAATCTAAACTAATCTAAACTATACTAACCCGAGCTTTTTCTTTTTTATGAACGACCCAAGTAACTATCATTGGACTGAAGATCTTTGCACAAATGAAGGTTTAGCCTTACTCTCGGCCGATCTTGCTAAACAACAAATCGGCCTGAAAGATAAAAATTCAGCTATCTACAAAAAACAACGAATGGGCAAACAAACCATCAGTTTTGATCTAACTTTAGATCTTCTTTTACCAAATACTACCCATCGTATCACCGGGTACACCAGTCTTTCCTCCCCAGAAGATCTTGATGACTTCCCCCAAAAATCTATCTTTCTATCTGCTATTGAACATATGAAACAAACTCTTCTTAGTACTACTACCTCTACTCAACCAACTTCTACCCCCACTTCCAATTCCACCTCCACTCATCTAAATACTACCCATACTCAACTACTCACTAAAACTGCTAAGAAAGCCACTACTGAGAAGTACACCCAAACCTTTACTCTTTCCACGCCTATAGATCATGCCATTCATCTTCTCTTCACTCCTAATCTAGTCTCTTCCTGGAGTGCCGGTCAAATCCAACCTACTCCTTCTACTGCTAACTCTTTTACCTATACCCATCCAGCCTTAATTATATCCCAACTCACTCCACCCCAACTAACCACTCCAACTACTCCAGTAACAATCACCACTACCGGCCAACTTCATAACCTTCCCTCTTTCCCTCTTACTATCACTCTTACTCCAGTCCAAACTACCACCGAGATATCCTTTTCCTCTCCTTCTATCCCCATTGGTACTTCCAACCGACTAACCGCCCTATTTACCTCCCTCTACTTCCAACCCCTTCATCAAGCCTTCCGCATTCCCTTCACTAACTCCACCCCTAACTAACTCAATAACATCTTACTAATATATTTACTTACTCATTTAGTTACTCATTTAGTTACTCATTTAGTTATTTATCTACTACTTACTCATTTAGTTACTTATTTACCTACTTACTCATCTACTTACTCATTTACTTATCTACTACTTACTCATATACTAACTTATCTACTTACTCATTACTTTACTAACCACAACTTAGTCAAAATCAAAACTAAAGCAAAAGTCTAAATCTCATCTAACCCCACACCAACCCAACTCAACACCAACTCAATACCAACGCAACGCAACGCAACACCACACCACACCACACTAACTCAACTCAATCTCAATTATGACGTCATAAGTAACCCATTTATTTTTAATTTTTCACTACCCTTGATGCAGATATTCGTCAAGACACTAACTGGTAAGACAATTACCCTTGAGGTAGAACAATCAGATACAATAGAGAATGTTAAGGCAAAAATTCAAGATAAGG
>NW_026250525.1:0-935 GCF_024244095.1 Nematocida homosporus | reverse complement strand
CAATCTAAATGTAACCCAAATAATAAAAGGAAATCATAAGCCTTCATCTTGAAAAAGCAACAAGTTGAATTTGGATTTTAGTTATTGGGTTTGATTCAGAATTAGATCAGAATATACATACTCTAATATGTAAACAATCAAATAAGAGCAAAAGACGTACAATTCAAATGAAGGTGGTTTAATGTATGCATTGGGCCCATCAATCAGCAATAAAGGCCGTCGTTCCCTAAGATTGCAATCACTGTTTTGGAACGATACCAACCCAACTCAACCCAATTAGACACTATTCAGATCTATTGAATAAAGTATAAACGTTAACTATGCTGTGTATAATATCTAAGATTCCGTCTCATAACATCAAGTTAGTATCTTCTTAAATGTATTCGATTCTGTAGTTGTAGTTGGGAATTGTACTCTACCACTCTCTAACCCAATTTGCTTGACGTCTCTGCTCTTGGAACTACTGATGAAGAATAAAGACAGATTGACTTGTGTTTATCTCCTTGAAGCATACTGCAATGCAGTTAACCCAATACTAGCCCGCGTTCGCAAGCAAAGAATGTCGTATATTGAACACCACACACCCCAATAAGTAAACTCTCTTTATTATGCAATTGTACCACCAAAACCAACCCAACAATTGCTTGTCCAATTACCTGCCAAATTACAGATGGAAATACAAACTATTTGTCATGAATCAGAGAGAGTAATTGCTGGAAGAAACACAACAAGAACTTGAATATCAAGATGCCGGTCCTGCTACTAATCCTTAACTGCTGTCTAGAAGTCCATAACTAGTTCTGGAATGTTGATACTAAATTAAGAGGTTAATTTGAGCTATTATGAGCCGAATTATTTCAATTTTCCAGAAAAATATTATTACCATATTAGGTAATTTTAGGGTCGATTTGGCTAATTAGAATTCCAATTTCTGG
>NW_026250528.1:0-980 GCF_024244095.1 Nematocida homosporus | reverse complement strand
AAAGTATTATTAGGAGAGTTGTAACCCTAGTTCTTCTTCTGATAATAATGTGTGCTTTCTTATAGCTACTACAAGAAAAGGAAGGCACCTGCTGCTAATTAAGTAGAGTCCGGATTCTATCTACTTCTGGACTATCTCAACCTGATATCAAAAGTCACAAACCAAAACCCAAATCAAAACCAAAACCAAATCAAAAACCAAATCAACCCTTTACTATCTCAACTTGATGCCAAAAATCAAAAGCAAAGCCAACCCTAAACCAGCCAAATACTAAACCAACCCAATTAGATGGCAAGGGCAAATGCAAATCAATCCAATGCCAACTCTTCTATTGAGTTATTACTCTCTCCAATACTAGCACTACTAACCCAATACTAGCACTACTAATTGGGTTGCTTGGTTGGGGAGAAACACAAACTTCCTCTCTTAGCCATGCTGTCTCCACGCGAGATAAGACATCCTCTAAGGGCAGCACAGACTGACTCAGTATCCGTCCAAGTTCCTCGTTAATCCAACGCGTTCTTTTTTCTTGCTTATCCTCTTGTCTGTTATCTTGTTTGTCCTCTTGCTTTTCTTCTTGCTTGTCCTCCTGCTTAGTATCCTGCTTGTCATATTGCCCCATCTTTCGCCAGTTATACTGCCCAATTCGTCGCCTAACCTTTCTCTTTTTCTTCTGCTCATCTGCCATAACCTAATCTCAACTCAACTCAACTCAACTCAACTCAATTTATAGGTTCGGAGAGTGATATCACTTGATGTGCTTTCTGTACAGATAAATTGCTTTTCTGTTTTGAACAAGATGATATGATTGTGTTGTGTTAGGTTGGGTTGGGTTGTGTTGTGTTAGGTGTAATTGTCTACCAACTCAATACTAACCTGTGCTATTTTATATACTAGTACTAGTAGTGAATTGGTATTGGGTTGAGTAAGTCAAAATGCAATGCTAACTTAAGTAACTAGTTGCTATGTGTTGGTATTGG
>NW_026250524.1:0-934 GCF_024244095.1 Nematocida homosporus | reverse complement strand
TGTCCCACAGTTCTCTTATTCTGGCCACTTTCTCTTGTTTTTCCTTGTTTCCTATACACAGAGAATACTTGAATATTTTAATATTATTTTTATTAGTTCTGTACACAGCTGTATACTCCTACAGAGAGTGTATATACACACATATGTCCTATAAACTCACTCTTATACTGCCCCGTCTGTTATTTGGCCCTTTTTGTCTGTTTGTTTGCCTTTTGTGCACACTTGTAAATATCACTTGATTTCCCTTGATAGACCTGTTTATGTACTTGTGTTCTCTCTATATACGCATTCTTAGCTCGTCCTGTTATTTCTGTGTCTGGCCACTTTCTCTCTTATTTTCTTTGTTTTCTCCTGTGTATATACAGAGAATACTTTAATATTTTATTCGGGTTATTCGGGTAATTACGCCTGGATAGACTAACTACAACAGACATAGACTAACTACAACAGAGATAGACTAACTACAACAGACACTAACTACTTATAACACTGTACACTCTCCTATACTCTCCTATACTCTTATACACATAATAAACACCCTCACAGACCTCAAATTATAAACCCTTTATTTTCCCTCTGACACCTTCTTATGTCCTTGTGTTCTCTCTATATACGCATTCTCACGTGTTCCTGCACTCCCGGGTCTGGCCCCTCTGACACTCTTCCTATTCTCTTGTTCTCCCGTGTCTGTACAGAAAATACTTTATTATTTTTATTTTTATTATTCCTGTGTATACTTCTATTACAGTATATACCTGGGCACACACGTGTCTCTTATACACTCTCTTGTACACTCCTATACTGTTATTTGGCCCTTTTCTTCGCTTGTTTACTCTCCCGAATACTTGTTTTGTATCACCCGATTTCCCCTGGCACACTCTGTACACTGCTCGTGTTCTCCTTGTATGCGCACTTTCAGCCCTTCCTGTCTCTT
>NW_026250508.1:0-774 GCF_024244095.1 Nematocida homosporus | reverse complement strand
AGACTAATATGCAAAGTCTTAACTGGAGCAATGCTGTAGATACGACTTAAAAATGGGCACATAAAGGCCATGCCACCGCATATAACTAGTTTAACTGCAGGCTTATCAACATGAAGATCGACACTAACTTCGGGGTAAATTTCAATCTGATCAGAGAGAACGCAATGGTTCAAAGGATTTGTAATGTTCAAGTATAGTTCCTCAATAGTAGCCACAGCAATCAGCCGCAGTAACAGAGTAGCAAAGTGCTCCCGGTTTCTAAATGATCCAATTAAAGCAAGTCCACGAGCCTTAATACTGATAAGTTTATCAAACACTTTTAAATACGTACCATTTTCAACCAAGTTCAGTTTTGAGGCGTTAAGATATTTAGTGGGCGTATTCACAGAGTACAATTTCTGGTCATAAACAACAATATCTGTATCTGAAAGCGGGCGCATACCTTTTCTATCAAGCGTTTCCAAAGGGTGGTACTTAAAAATCTCCTTGAGAAGTGCAACTACTTCTTGATGGGTCAGCCGGGTATCTGTAGCTGTACAGCAAGTTTTCAACACCAGACCAACCACAATCACAATCAGACAATTCGCCAAGTGTCTAGATCTATCAAGGCATCGCAATCTTGTGCGATTAAGACAGTAGGTATTCAGATGGTAGTAAAAAAGCCACGTTTTATCTTAATATTTGATAATTTTGAATTTAATGCCAATAGTATCGAAGACCGTGCACATCAAATTACTACAACTTAGCACAACATAACAGTATCATAAGTTAACA
>NW_026250530.1:0-987 GCF_024244095.1 Nematocida homosporus | reverse complement strand
CTTAGTTAGTATTGGTATAGGAATGTCTTAAGTAGTTCTTTTCATTCTTCTTATGTGAGTCTCACAAGTTCTTCTTCTTTCATTATTGGATTCTATTACGGTTTCATTCGGACATAGCTTCCGCCTGCTATACATAAATCCCTATCTTAATAACACTAAAGAACTACACGGTTTCAAACTGACATAGCTTCCGCCTGGCAAGCCAAAATGCCTATCTCAATCTCTCTAAATAAGTAGTAATCCATTTGGGTTTCGTTCGAACGTAGCTTCCGCCTGGTAGACTTAAATATCTATCTTAATCTCTCTAAATAATCATACGGTTTCATTCGGGCATAGCTTCCGCCTGCTACGCATCAACATATCTCTTAATCTCTCTAAAGAATGAATGACTTATTCTACTATGGTTTCAAACTGACATAGCTTCCGCCTGACAAATCTAAACATATCTCTTAATAACACTAAAGAATGAACAACATATTCTATTACGGTTTCAGACTGACATAGCTTCCGCCTGGCAAGCCAAAATACATCTCCTAATAACACTAAAGACCTACCAACCCAACTCAACCTAACTTATCTTTACTCAACTCAACCTAATACCAACTCAATGTAAATCAGACTAACTCAATGGGTAGTAAAGCTTAGTTGGTGCCCGAAGGCTATTGGAGCTTGCACCATTAAAGTGTCTGATTAGGTTTAAGTTGTTTTTGGGTTGAGTTGAGTAGAGATAGGGTAAGTAGAGATAAGAACAGGGGGTAAAAAAAGAAATAAAAGTACATTATTCTAATGACGTCATATCTATTTAGTTGGTATTTAGTTGGTATTTAGTTGGTATTAGTGATAGGAGTTAGTATTGGATGAGTATTGGATATGCAGTAACTAGAAGTATTAATAAAGATAGTACTAACTGGTTGGGTTGAGTAAATAGGATAGTCATCATTTGGGTTGTGAATGTCTTCTTATAAGTGAGTTGGCAAAGAAAAGATT
>NW_026250639.1:0-21489 GCF_024244095.1 Nematocida homosporus | reverse complement strand
CCTTCAATAAATAGAGCACTTACTTACATAGGACTTGAGTTAAGTTAAGTATTTACTTAGTACATAGCATAGTACATATACTTAGTCCATTTATTAACACTATACACACCATCCAATACTAAACTCATTACTAATTCAGTACTTAACTTAACTCATTACTAATTCAGTACTAATTCAATACTTAACTCAGTACACAACTTAACTTAACCCAATACTCAACTTAGTACATGACTTAACCCACTACTAACTCAACTCATTACTCAACTTAGTACTTAACTCAATACTCAACTTAGTACATAACTTAGTCCATTTATTAACATCATCCACTACTAACCCAATACCAAACCAACCCCACCTAAACCAACCCCACCCCACCTAAACTCCACTCAAACCCATCCTAGTACTGACTTAATCTGTTGACTTACTTCTGACTCACTAACTACTACTCTACTCTCAACCGGCCCACAAAAATCCATCTCTACATTCATCACCCCTTCTAAAACCCGACTTACTCGTTCATTCCATCCAACTACTTCTTCCTCAGCCATCTCTACTCCCAACTGCCAGAAGTAAGTCTCACATTCCGGTACTACTTTTAATCCTAATATTACTTCCGGTATCTGATAATTACTCTCCATTGGTACTAATGATATTTCACAACTTTCTTCCCTATCTAAACAATCTCCCATACTTTTTGCCCTTTTCAATCTATCTTTCTGACTAAGCACTAGTTTAAGCCAATCCATCTTATTTTCTTTTTTTAACCCCCAGCAATGAACAAAATAGCAAGACGTGAAGTTAGAAACCAAAAAATGGCTGATGATTTAGTCATTGTAGAACAAGGTCTAATCTACGCTGAACTTAATGAAATCTTCCAAAAACACTTAGAATCTGAAGGTTATGCTGGAATGGACTATAAACCTTACTCTACTCCTATTGAAGTGACTCTTAAGCTAGGGAAGACTTCAGGACTACTAGAGAACAACAAGTTAAGACTTAAGCAGTTAATTACTCTTATTCAGATGAGATTTGGACTAGCTGAAGGTAGTATTAATATCTTTGTAGAACAGGTGAAGAATAGGGCTTTAAACCCACAAATTCAAGCCAATCTAATCAAAGAGAAGTTAGCATCAGCTCTACCCGTCCGTAGGGCTGTAACTGGAGCTTTAAGAACGATTATGGAAGGAGGAGCAGCTGGTGCTCAAGTGATTATCTCTGGGAAGATAAGGGGACAAAGAGCAAAGAGTTATAAAGTATCTAGTGGTATACTGTTACATTCAGGTAATGCTACTGAGGACTATGTACGTAGTGCTCAATCAAGTATTCTATTGAAACAGGGAGTATTAGGGATTAAGGTAGCGATAACTTTGAATTATGATGCGACTGGCCGTAATGGAACGACTGCTCAGCATCCTAATAAGATCACTATCTTTTCTCCGGAAGAGATATTGGAGAAGCAGCAGGTAAAGGCTAAACCCACCAAGGTTTATGACCAGAAATAAAGGGTTGATATTGAATTGAGTTGGGTTGGGTTTTGATTGGTATTGAGTTGGGGTGGGTTTTGATTTGGATTAGATTGTGTTATGATTTTGATTAGATTGGTATTGGGTTGTGTTGTGTTATGATTTTGATATGGTTGGTGTTGAGCTGGGATAAGATAAGATGTGTATTTTGTTAAGATAAGATAAGGTGTGTATTTTGTTGGGTTAAGTAGTGAGTTGAGTTGATGAGTTAATGTAATGAGTAGAGTACTAAGTTAAGTACTAAATTGAGTAATGTAATGAGTAATGAGTAAATGTAATGAGTAATGAGTATTGAATAAAGTACTAAATTGAGTAGTGAGTAGAGTAATGAGTAATGAGTAATGTATTGAGTAATATAATAAATTGATGAGTAATGTATTGAGTAATAAGTAGAGTACTAAGTTGAGTTGAGTTAAGTAATGAGTAGAGTACTAAGTTAAGTTGAGTTAAGTACTAAATAGTGAGTACTAAGTTATGTATGTAATGAGTACTAAGTTAAGTACTAAGTAGAGTCATGAGTACTAAGTTAAGTACTAAGTAGAGTCATGAGTAATGTATTAAGTTAAGTATTAACTAGTGAGTAATGTAATGTAATGTAATAGATAAGTAAAAGAAGATGTTATTGAGTTGAGTTAGTGTTTAGTAGTAGAAGTAGTAGAATTAGCAGTAGTAGTAGTAGTAGGTAGATGGGCGGTAAGTACGGCTTGGACGGCTTCTGGGGAGGGAGGTGTAATCCAGGCATAACCATTCATACTCCAGAGGGCGCGTGAGACTAAACCATTAAGAACTTCGGGTGGTGAAAGGAAAGCAGCTCGACTGCGTAGAATACCACACTTAATCAGTATACCATCTTTAAGTTGTCCCATTTCAGTAACAACTTCGGTCCGACAGGAAATCCGAATATCTCCAGTTTTACTATCTAGGACAATTTGACCCAGAATAATATCACCAAGACTAAGAGTCGGTCGGTTTCTTTTGGTAGCATTAGGAAAGTCCATAAAATCTACAATAGCTAAAGAAGAACTACCAATATCTACTCGGTAGTAATCTTTACCCTTACCTTTAATTACTCCTAAAACAACGTCATCAAGTAGAGGTGTATATCCTACTTGCTGGAAATTAACCCAATACTTGCCCCCATTAAAAGCCATTAACTGTCCAGCCGATCCACTTGTTATTTGACCGGCATCTTTAAATAACCCAATACTAAACTCTGGCAATGGAGATACTAAAGGATCTCCTGGTAATAACCACATGGCTATGCTAAAATAAACGTGTTTATGTTTGTTTTACTTTGTGTATTCATGATTCAAGCAAAAGACGAAACTAATCGGCCCAAAAAGGCAATTGAAAGCGAAAGGAAGAAAAGGGATAAAAACAACCTTAAATCCGATAAGGGAGTGCGTGTGAAGAACTGTTTAGTTAAAAAGGGTATGGTTTATCGTATTGTCCTTCAAAATGGAAGTGTTGTCATTGGTCGAGTCGAAGGAATTCATGAGAAAGGTCTAAAACTAGCTGAGTACGTAGTGGAAACTGAAGAACGAGAAGTAAGTACTGAGAAAGTTATTCGATTAGAAGATATTCAGACGGTTGAAGCAATTGTTGGCGGTGGATTGAAAGAAGGTACTAGTGGAGGTATTATGGTTGTCCGAATGGTTTCTGGTGTTCTAGGGTATGGTGAATTAGTAGCTGATAGTAAGAGTGAAGTGAGTTTTACTGGGTTTACTTTCTTCCAAGATCCTGCTATTAGTTATGACTTGCTTTGTGTTAAGAAGGACTTTATTCAAGAGTTGTTTAATCTCGGGACAATGACTAAAGAAGTAGAAGTTAGTGTTGGTGTGGGTGGTGTTGGTGTTGGTATGGGTAGTAGTAGTAGTAATGTAGTTGGTAGTAGTAATGTAGTAGGTGGTAGTAGTGCTGCTGCTGATGAAGGAATGATTAAGGAAGAGTTTCTGACCGATGGAGAAATTGGCCGGAAGAAGAATGGTGGACGGACTAGAGAGTTGCAGTCTTTCTATCATAACAAAGAACCGGAAGAGAAGTTAGTGCTAAGTGGTACTCAGAAAGTTGGGACTTGGAATCAGTTTGAAGCTAATGAGAAACAGTTTGGAGTTAAAGCTACTTTTGATGAGTCAATGTACACTACTGTCTTAGATAAGAATTCAGAAGAGTATCGGCGGTATGAAGGTGAAGCTGAACAAATTGCTCAGAAGATGTTGCAGCAGACTTCTGGTAATTCTCATTTGGAAGAAGAACGTGGTCGAGTTTCCGATCTTACTGAAGATGAGAAGTATGGATCAGCTGGAGCTCTTAAGAAAGAACCTCTTAAGAGAAGACGAGATCTTATTCCTGAAACTAATCCGGCAGTTGATTATAGTGCTATGGTCTTTAGAGGAACTAAAGAAAAGCCTTTAGCCCGTAAGCCTAATGAGAAGTCTAGTCCAGTAATTACTTCACCTCCTAGTTCAACTACTACCCCTAGCTTAACTACACCTAGTCAATCTCCTTCTTCTTCTCTTCAGACACCTACTGATGCATCTCTAGTACAACCATCCACTCCTACCCAAACAACTACTAATTCAACTACTAATACTAACCCAATCCTAACCTCAGCAACACCACCATCTGAACCCCTCAAAACTACTATTTCAACTGCTGGTAATACTAATGCTAATACTAATACTACACCTCGGGCCCAACCAACTCTGCGTAAACTCAATGCCGGGGCTCGTAGCTTTGATCCGTACACTGCTCCTAGAAAGTCTTTCTTTGTTCCCACCTCTACTAGAGAGGCCGAGAATGCCTGGCAGACTAGTGATCTTCCGGCATTAGCTTGGGGATCTGGGCCATCATTTCTTCGAGCAGCTGAGCGGTTGTACTCAGGACACGATGCTCATAAATCGGCTAGATCGGCCCCAATACACACCAAATAAACATTCATACTTGATAAGATCAAGTTAGTATTTCAGATTCACTTCTTTATTGTATTGTGTTGTGTTGAGTTGGGTTGAGTTATATTGAGTTGAGTTGTGTTGTGTTGAGTTATATTGGGTTGAGTTGGGTTATGTTAGTATTGAGTTGTGTTGGATTGAGTTGTGTTGTCTTATGTTGGCGCTTCACAAGTATCTAATCACCATCACAGTATCACCTCTATACCATCACAATATCACTTCTATAACACTTTATGTCATCTTGGGTTAGCAAATAGATGTCACCCAATACTAACTCAACTTAACTCAACTTAACTCAACCCAACCCAACTTAATCTAAATACCAAGTAGACATATGCCATTTATTCAAAGACTTCCCAAGCAAGTATGCCCATGCACAAAAACCATCTTAATATCAACTTAACTTAACTTAACTTAACCCAACTCAACTCAACTTAACTCAACCCAACTCAACTTAATACTAGCTAAACTCTTTGAAGTAGGCATCAAGACCCGTACGATCTCTTTCTCGATATTCTGGACCTCTTGGATCATCAATCGGTACCATTTGTGGGAAATCAATGATTTTGACTTTTTGATAGTCATTACGAATCATAATGTTGAATTCATTAAAGTCCCCATGAGCATACCCTAATTCAGCCATATCTTCAAGAATCTTAAGTAAAGTAGGTTTTAACTGCCGTGGCAACGTATTCCCAGTCTTGGGAATCTTACAAAGCGTAGTATAATTCTCTAAGTACTCCATTACCACTACGTGTCTGTTCTGAGAAATAGGCCGAGGAATAGGAATCTTGCCCCATAAACGAGTCATATGCTCAAACTCTTTCTCAGCTGATAGTCGTGAGAGGTACATCCATGAAGTATACTTGCGGTTCTGGTGATAATCTCTATTTAACTTAACTGTTTTGAAACAGACTCGGCCTAATCGGTGTATCTTAATACAGACAAGTTTCTTCTCAGGAGACATTCCTAAGTACAAGTCCGATTCTTTACCCACTCCTATCTTACCCCCTACTCCCCAAAGCTTACCTTCCTTCTGCAAGGCATAAAGGGCTAGATTGTCATAACCTGTATATGTTAGGGCATATCCTTCATACCCGGTATATGGTATACCTTTAATGAACTTTTGTTTTACTAAATCAGTTATAATACTATCTAAATTACACTTTGCTTTTGAAATTGATTGAATTAATGAAAGAGGCACAGATTCATGATTTTTGCTGCCTAACTCGATAGCAAGCAAGATACGGAAATGTTCTGGTGAAAGGAACTTGATTTGACTACACGTGAAACGCATGCAACTGAAGCTCTTGAAAAAGTTTTCGTTCAAATAGCCGATATTCACTGGCTACTGCATGTCCAAATAGGGTAAGATAAGGATACGTATCTAAAAAGTAGTTGATATAATTTTGAAGTGTGTTTTGGAAGAAGTGTCGGCCTGGATCGGGAATAGATTGGAAGTGTCGGCCATTATTACGAAAAATTCGGTAGAGATCGCGAATGACTTTGGTGTTGTAAAGATACTTGCCATAACGAATTAAGTGGTTGTACAAATCAAGGTTTAAATAAACGTCCCAATTACTCCAATCCATCTCTGTTTTGGCCATGATCTGGCTAGTTTCAATAACTTTGTCTTCCGGATGGTCAAAGAGGTAGTCGCTGAAGAGGGCAATAAACTCAAAGCGGCCGGAACTAGACCAGAAGACGGGATGAGTGATTATTTGGTCTAAATTAGGTAAGTCGGGGCTGAGGAGTTGGACAATACAATCAAGGACTTCGAGAGTTTGGCGGGGTTCATGGCCGGGGTAAAACTTAGGATAGCGTTGGTAGTGGTACTGATGCAGACGTGCTTGGGCTTGAGCGACAGTTTCTTGGGGTTGAAGGAGGGGGCGGTTGAAGACTAGTTCGTAGAAAAGTAAGCCAAGGCGTTGACAGTCCTTGCTTTGACTGCTGCTTAGTTGGGCGGGATCTGGCTGGTGGAAATGGGTTAGGCCTAGTAGTACTAAACGCGTATCTGCCTCTCTAATAAAGATATTATCTAAACTCATATCTATATTGGCCCAGTGTCGAGCATGGACTTCAGCTACTTTCTTGATCAGCCACCAAATAATCTCGCCTTTCTTGGCAAACGTATACTGCGGGCCTAAATCAGCCAGAGCCACTAAATCCTTGGTATACGCCACTAGAACGGCATTACTCGTCTCTTCAATGTAAACAATACAATCACGCTTATCCATTTGTCGTAACTCAACCAAACCCCGGTGCATTCTTTCCGCCGCCGCCGACCCTTTCAAGAGTTCCAGGACAAAGACCGGTTTAGTCCGGAAGAGCCGGCCTTCATGCAAACCCCGGTACTCCCCAGCATCCAATTCAATTGGACACCGACGAGCAACATAAATCCGAACAACTCCAGGTAAGGCCGCAAAGAAGCACAGACTAAAGACTAAAAACACCCCCCATACTTCCAAGACGACTTTACCGACTCTTTGCTTAGCCTCAGCAATTTCCGAGATCTGAACTTCCGAGAGGTAAAAGTTCCCATTGATCCGTTTCAAGAAGTACATCCGAGCACGGCCATACTTCCCTACTACTTCAGCAATCGACCGATGGGCCCAATCCGCCCGGTTAATATAAGTCTTCCCCAGCACACAACGTACTTCTCTTTTCGTCCATTCTTCAGCACCAACTGCCTCAACTAACTTAGCCACGTACTCATCATAAACCAGCACTACCATTCCCACCGGTAGTTGCACGTACTCCACTGCAATCCGATGGTCTCTCACTAGCACCCCCTGGCCAACAATCTGCACCTCTTCATTTATTCCCCTCCACCGATCCAAACCTTCATTTACTCCCTCCACCCCCATACTCCCTCCCTCTCCTACTTGCCGCTGTATACCCTCTGGTCTTTTGTTTTGCACTGCTATCTTATCTACTAATGTACTATCAAAAACATCGTATATAAAGATATAGCCGTTGGCCTCTAAAGCCATGTATCTTACTTCTTGTCCTCCTTGCTTTTGAATACCCAACTGCTCCGATTGCGCCCATAACCCTACGATACACAGCATATAGACTATCCACCTCATAATTTTTTCGATGAAACTCCTTCAGAGAATAAGCCAGCTACTTCTTGATACCGAAAATGACCGAAACCAAATCGAAGCGGCCACTTTAGCCTATCTACAAACACTTTCTCGTCAATCGCAAAAAAGACGTTTATTAGTCATTTCCCAACTAATTGAAGACTTTCTAGTCCAAACTCCAGCCCCAAATACTCTTCCACTCACTATCTCTGAGAAACAAACCACTATCATTCTCTTAAACAAACGTTTAGCCCAAATTAATAATACGACCCAAAAGGCCAATTGGGTGGCTAACTTTGTTATTACTCATGCTTTAAACACTCTTGACTCCACTAAACTCGAGTCCTTCCTTGACTTACTCATTGACCGTTTACTAGAACAAATCAAAGCTCAAGTCGCTCCCCATAGTAAATCAGCCCCAGGCTATGCCTACTTCATTCTCGCCATTAACCAGCAAATACCTCGTTTCCTACCCCTTTTCAAACGCCGACTCTTTACCCAAGCCTTAGCCCCCGACTGTCTCTTAGCTGCCTACCGGGTTTATTTCTGGACTTTACAAACTCCAACTGATCCTCTCGAACCCTGGGCTTTCATTGCCGCCCTACTTAATGAAACCTCCGAAATTAACAACAGTTACAATCCCGGTGTACTTTATGTATTCTTAGATGTCCTTAATGAGTACATGTCCGACCATTTCAATCCCCACTGGTCCCAACTCATTCAAACAATCATTATTCCCAAGTACCTCCCCCTCATCAACCCCCAACTCTTCCCCACCGAAATCTGCCAAATCAAGCAACACCTCAACGTATCATAACTTACTTAACAATACATCTTACTATATCATATCTATATTGTATTATATGCTTTAATTACTTACTATATCAGACTTAACTTAACTTAACTACTTAACTTAACCATTTATTCACTCAACTACTCTACTTACCTTAACTACTATATCTATACTATACTCTACTTAACTACTTACTATATCAGACTTAACTTAACTACTTACTCTACTTAACTACTCTACTCTACTTAACTTAACTACTTACTCTACTTAACTTAACTTAACTATTTATTCACTCAACTACTATACTCTACAACACCATACTCTGCTTAACTACCCTACTTACCTTAACCTCATACAACACAACACTATATCTATACCAACTCAATACCACCCCACCCCAATACCATATCAAAACACAAATCAAAATCAAAACCCAAATCTTATCTACTAGTTAATAACCTATTTAGTTTATTCAACGCCGGCTGCCTCCTAACTTTTGGTCTCTTTCCGCCTCTAACAGATATATCTGATCACCTGTTCTAACTGGTCCATAAATAACCCTTGTAATATGCCGTCCCGTGCTAAGTATCTTGACCTTTGCTCCTCTTGAACCTCCTCCTGGTCCTGTTGGGTTGTAAACCTCTACTACCTCTACTAAAACGGGCTGATTACCTTGTCCTTCTCCGTCTGCCATTTACTAGGATAAAAAATAAAAAAGTTTTTAAAGTATGCCGGCTAAAAATACGGAAGCCTTTAGTTTAGAAATAGGCCAGCAAATAGTTAGAGATTTTAGAACGGGAAATGAATATTGTGATTTATTAAGTAGAAATGTTAAAGAGATAGGAAAGATAGAACAAAACTTAAAAGATGGAATATTACCCGAAGTATTTAAACTGCATAGTAAAGTGAGTATAATAAGTCCTAAGAGTGTTAGAGAGATGTGTTTGTTATTGGAAGTAGTAGATCTTAAAGTAAGTAAGTTAAAAGTCTGGCGAGAGATAGTAGAAAGAGTTGTTGGTTACCCATTAGGATACTTAGAAGTTAAGACAGAAGTATTGAGTGTCTTTGGTGGAGTAGTGAGGGAGTATGTAGCTAAGCATAAACGGTTGGAGCAGTCTTTGTTTAAGGGGGCAGTTTGTGCCTTATCAAGAAGTACTAAAGCCTTTGCAACGAGTGTTTTAATGCCTTGGGTGCGGGAAGGAATGACCGGGGCGGGTGCTTTAGTGATGAGTAGAGTAGTGATGAAAAGTAGTTCAGAACGGGAGTATATGGAATGGTTGTTGCGGGAATTGATGGGTTTGGGATGGTCTAGTGCGGTTTATGCTTTATTACTATCTATTTTGATTAAGAAGTTGAAATTAAGTCAGGAAGTACTGGCTGAGGTGAAGACTTACTTAGTAGTGGGATGTAATGGAACAGCCGAACGAGTTTTAAGTTGGCACAAGTTGGTTTTAGTAGTAGTAAGGGGGTATAGTAAGGAGGTGGATTTAAGTGAGTTAAAGGAGTACTATGGAGAAGTAGGTGGTAATGGGATAGAGGAGGAGATTAGATTAGGATTGGTTTGATTTGGGTTTTGATTTTGATTTGGGTTTGATTTGGGTTTGATTTGGGTTAGAGATAAGTAGAAAATAAACTAGGTTTTGGTTTAGTATCTTTTTATTGGATATCTTATGCTTGTTAGTTGTTAATATTAAGCTGATAAGGGGAAGGCAGTAGGAATGTTGGGTTGAGTAGAGGAGTTGCCAGGATTGGGTTTGGGTAGGCTTACTAGTTGGGTTAGTATTGGTTTTTGTACTGGTTTCTGTATTGGTTCTTGTACTGGTTCTTGTTGTACTGATTCCTGTTGTACTAGTTCTTCTTGTACTGATTCTTGTTGTACTGATTCTTGTTGTACTGACTCTTGTTGTTGTATTGGGGGGTTGGATGTAATTGGGTCGGGATTGGATGTAATGTTAGGATTGGATATATTGTCTGGGGTGGGGTTTGGTTGTGGAGGGATGGTTGGATTAGTAGGTGGAGTAGTAGGTGGATTAGTGATAAGAGCGAGGGTTTTCTTGAGGTAGGTGATGTTATAGTTGAATAGGCCCTTGGCGACTAGTTTGTAGGGGTAGCTGTAGATGGCCTGGGTGATGTAGATGGGCGGGCCGCATATAATATCCTTGGCGGCAATGGCTTTGTTCTTACATGCGGTTAAGCTTTTGACAATGGGCGGGGATATAATATCCTTGGTGGCAATGGCTTTGTTCTTGCAAGTCTTGGCTGCTCTTTTACAGATGGCTAAGCCTTTGTCAATGGATGGGGATATAATATTCTTGGCGGCAATGACCTTGGATTTGCAGGCAGTATAACCTTTGTCAATAGGAGTCATTACAGCTTGTGCACCAGAAGTTACTGTATCTTTACAAGTTTTGAAACTAACAGTGACTAGAGTAACTGTTCTATCCTTGAGAGATATTATGCTTACTTTAGCAGCAACTACAGCATCTACATAGCCCACATAAGCATCAGCTATAGGAGCAGCTGTTTCTTTCACATACGACGTTGTAGCATCCTTCCAATCGGTAAACTTATCACTAATAGATGAAGTTATGGCTTGTGCATAAGAAGTTGCTGCCTCTTCACAGACAGCATAGCCCTTAGCAATAGGTGGAGTTATGACTTGTGCACAAGAAGTTGCGGCATCTTTACAGACAGCATAAGTATTAGCAATGGGTGGAGTTATAACTTGTGCACAAGAAGTCGCGGCATCAATAATTGGGTCAGTAATGGGTTTATATAAATGATCATAGGCGACATCAGCCAAGCTAGTTGCAACGAGTTTAGAAACAGTTAGAGCGTCCGTGCAGACCAGCCGACTTTTACCGAATATTGACAATTCATGATAGGCAAGGTAATCACTATTAGCATAAGCAGGCATCTCGTTCTTTTCAAATACCCCAGTAGATATTTCTTCTATTGGATCATTAAGCCCATTCTCTGCACTCACAAAATCACTCTCCATACTCCTAAATTCACTTTCCATACTCCCACTTCCACTTCCACTACCACTCCCACTTCCACTTCCACTTCCACTACCACTTCCACTTCCACTACCACTTCCACTTCCACTTCCACTACCACTTCCACTCTCACTTACATTCTCATTCTCATTCTCATTCTCACTCTTATTCTCTAACTGATCTACTTTCTCATCAGACAACGTACTGGAGTTACCCGGCATATCATCACGATCATCTATAGTTTGGCTATTAGCATGGCTATTAGCGGAACTCGAATTATTGCCCTCCTGAGACGGACCAACGGCTTTAAGTGTGTCTGGCAAAGGAATCACAGTTTCTCTATCTCTATGCCAAGAATCAAAGAATCCTGCATTCTCTAACTCACTGTACAACATAGCATGTGTTTTTGAATACGTGTTATTAGATATCGCGTTTTCATTCCGCTTGTTAGCTTTAGCTGGTAGCTTACCCGTAAGTATAGTACTAGTCTTTCTGATCGTTGATTTCCAAGTAACAATGTATATACCAATAGATAGAGCACTAAATATAACAAGTAATCCACAGAAGATAAGAACTTTCGTTTTTACTTTCATGATACCACGAAAAATCAAAACAACAATTATACTTATCTCTCATTTTTGCCAGTATTTTTAATCTACGGCAATTAATTAAACCAAAGTAATAAGTCCATTTTAGGCAAGTCTGAATTAAAAACACAACGCCAACTATCTCAAAAACAACAAAACCCAATCAGAGGGGAGGCGCACGATTTATTCCCATGAAAACACACATTGTTAGAATTTCCAAAAGCCAAGTAAGTATCAAGAAGATCAGAACCAGATAAAGAGAAGGAAAGTAGAGAAAATGCATTTGTACTCTTCTAACAACGGTCATATCTCAGCCAGCTTCGTGTCCTCTACCAAAAAAACATGATAATCATGAAAAAGGGTAGAGACGCCAGCACTAACACAGACTATCTTACACACACATCCATAACACACAGCTACTATCCCGGCACAGAATTAGGATAGTTTAGAGTTGAATTGAATTGGGATTGGAGTTGGAATTGGATTAGGATTGAATTGGGATTGGAATTCAAGTGAGTAATCGTTTCGGCACAGTTCTTCTTCTTCTTCTTCTCTTCTTCTCTTCTTCTTCATCAGTTCTTCTCATCATCATCATCTTCTCTTCTTCTTCTCTTCTTCTTCTCTTCTTCTCTTCTTCTTCTCATCATCATCAGTTCTTCATCTTCTCATCTTCTCAGTTCTTCTCTTCTTCTCAGTTCTTCTTCTCATCATCTCATCTCATCATCATCTTCTTCAGTTCTTCTTCTCTTCATCATCATCATCATCTTCTCTTCTTCTCAGTTCTTCTTCTCAGTTCATCATCTTCTTCTCTTCTATCAACTCAATGCTAACCCAAATACCAACTCAATATATACTTTACCTTTTAATATCCCGCCAAGTCTATCCTGATTAGTCACAATTAATAGAGCCCCATCTAGATTTAATTGATATTCCAATTAACCTGTCATAACATAATATAAACACCACAATTGTTTCTATAATCTACCATTCAAACTCTCATATTTATTTATACACAGTCGTATTATAACCAAGAAATTTCCTTATTAGGCAAAATCCGCCTTTTCCTTTCCAAGTCTCTGCAACTAGGAACAGACACAACCTAACTCTACTCTACTCAAAAACACTCTAATCTAACCTAATACTCAACTGACTTAGCTTACTCAAAAAACCAACACAACCCAATCTAACACTAACTCAACTTAATCTAATACTAACTCAATCTAATACCAATTCAATCTAACTCAACATCAAACTCAGCCTCAATCTAAACCAAACCAAACCCAACATCAATCTAACACCAACTCAAACTAAACTAAACTAAACTCAACCCCACATAAACCCCACATAAACTCAACTCAATCTAACTTAACTTAATTTATTATCTAACTAACTATGTTTTCTTTCTCTTCACTATCACTCTTATCTAAAAAGACAATCCGCTCGCTTTTCTTTTTACTTTCACTCGTATCTAAACTAAACCCATCCTTATCTAAATCAAAATTATCCTTATCTAAACCCTCCTCTATCACACTCAAACCCATTTTAGGCACTAACCTACTCCCTTTCCGCTGATAAGTATGCATAAAGAAGCGAAACTCGTCTGGATTGCTTAGATCAGCGAGCTTCTTTATTTTTTGAATTTTTTCTTCCCTATCTCTCTTCTGTTTACTTCTTGCCAAAAAGTGTTTCTTCTTCTCTAAAGCACCTAAACCTTCTCTCTCCTTTAATTGGCCTCTAGATCGGTAGTTAGTCTCCCGCTTTTTCATTGGATTTTTCGCTAAAAAATTGAATGAAATGTAGTCGATGTTTGCGGCCGTTTGCGGTAGAAGATCATATCGAAAAGAAAGCTCTTCTTATCGGTAAAGATAGTTTAATGATTTATTGTGATGATTGTTCTATTTGTTATCTTTGTTTTCGTGATAAAAAAGAGTATTTAGTTAGATGTAAGAGATGTGGGTATCATTATCACCATCCTAAATGCACAACTGGATCAAGACTTAGTACTACTCAGAGTAATTATAACCCACCAGTTAAACTTATCAATAATTTAACAAATATTAATCACTTATCTAATGGTGTTATTAGTGATAGTAATATTGATAGTAGTAGTAATATTGATAGTAACTTATCTAATGGTAATGTTAACAGTAATAATGATAGCTTATCTAATGTTGATAGTAGTAGTAACTTATCTAATAATGATGATAATAGTGATAGTGATAGTAGTAGTAGTAGTAGTAGTGATAACTTATCTAATGGTGATAGTCAAAATCAAAATCAAAATCAAAATTATTGTGATAAAGATAAGAAAAATATGAGTGATGATAGTACTGTACTGGGTGGTGAGGATTGGTGTTGTAAGAAGTGTTTGGGATTGAGTTGGGAAATGACTTATCGTGATTTAGTAGGTCCTGAAGTACCTGTTCTGGAACGAGTACTTGAGAATGTGAATGAAGACTTGGGCTTGAAAGTACGTGAGATTTGTAAGAGGGTTAAAGGTCCTGGTCGTAGTGAAGGTGGGATTAAGAAGGTTTATTTAGAAGAAGTAGAAATGAAGCCTTTATTTGCTTCGCCTTATCCTGAGGAGTATGTCCGTTATGGCAATTTATATATTTGTGGCCAGTGTTTAGATTGCTTCTCTTCTGAATATACTCGGGCTAGACATAAGTTGAAGTGTTTTAATGTTTATCCTCCTGGTCAGTTATTGTATTTAGATACTGATGGAGTGTGTATTTTTGAAGTGGAAGGATCTTTACAGAAGAGTTATTGCCAGAGTTTATGTCTGCTGGCTAAGATGTTTTTGAATCATAAGACGTTATATTATGACGTTGAGCCTTTTTTGTTCTATGTTCAAGGTGAGATAAAAGGAGATAAGTTTGAGATACAAGGATACTTTTCAAAAGAAAAAGAATCTGGATCTAATAACTTATCTTGTATTGTTGTTTTTCCTCCCTATCGTAAGACAGGTTTGGGATCTTTTTTGATTGATTTCAGTTACTTACTAACTAAACGGCGTGAAAAGCCGCCTTATATAGCTGGTCCCGAACAACCTTTATCAGAAGAAGGAGAAAGAGCTTATTTAACTTACTGGTGCGATGTTTTAGTTAGGTATGTTCTATCGCAAAAGTATGCTTTACAAGGCGAGCGGTGTTTACAGCTTATTTCTAATGGCACAGGTGTATCTGTCCGATCTTTAAAGAAAGCTTATCAAGAACTCACTAAGATTTACAAGAAACCGCCTGGTTTTGCTGATCTCCTAGCCAATCGCTATGCTGTGAAACGAACTCGACGTATTAATAGGCAGGGCTTGCGTTTAGGAGCAATCTTATCTAGTAGTAGTAGTATTAAGGATAGTAGTGATAAGATAAGTGATATTAATGATGGAGATAAGATAGGTGATATTGGTAGTGATACGCCGGGAGTATCAGAAGGGGATATATCTGAAGATAACAAGCAGTAAATTTATTATCAATTGTAACATCCGGATTCTACTGCTAGTGGGGAGACGGCAAGTATTTTAGCAATAGCTTGATAGTTTTGCCATCTCCTTTGCGCGGCAGGATTGGGTGTACCTGGCTTGCACTCAATTGGGCCGTTAATAGCTTTAGTGGCAAGACCGAACTTGTTAAGAACATCTTTGTTGCTCATTACTTTGGTATTCCAGAACCAGATTGAGACGGCGGCGGCTACGGATTTATCTTGGGAGACTTGTTCTGGAGTGTCGTATAAGCGATCACTTTGATAGATCTGCTTGCTGGCCTCTTGGTAATTACCGGGCCAAGTAAGTTGGATATAGCCCCGGCCGTGGTAGTATTTGCCCGGTTTAGCAACGACTGGACCATTGGCCTTATCGGCATTACTGTATTGTGGACAGGGCGTGCTAATACAGGCTTTTTCTTCTAGGGCGGAGAGACCGGCGGACTCGTGGTATATTTGGGCCAAAAACATCGCTACTTCATTGGAAGACCAGCTTTGCTTGTTAATTTGTGTAATAAGTTCGTTAACGAAGTCTTCTTTGAATCCGTTATTGTATCCGGCGGCCTTTAAGGTTTCTTTGATTAAATCTAATGTTAATGTCTTTTTACCGGAATTATTGGTAGTGTTTTTGTTATCTCCAGTGGTTGTTTTTGCATTGGTAGTATTGGATTTAGCTGGGGGTGTAGTTGATTTGGCAGCTGGTGCGGCAGGTTTCTTGGCTGGAGTAGCAGTGGCATTGTTATTGATGATGGGATTGGCTGGGGTTGCACCGGGAGTAGTGCTAGGATTGGAGTTTGGGCTCCTGAATACGCCTTGGAGCTTACCAAGGATCTTTTTGGTATATTTACCAGGTTGTTGGATGAAGGTATTAGGGGACTTATCATTGAGAGTAATAACAGTTTCATTGGGATTAGTAGTTTGAAGATCGATCATTGAAGCCATGGGGTCTGTTTGAGTAGACTGTGTAGATTGAGGAGATTGAGGAGACTGATCTGTCTGAGTAGATTGCGAAGGAGTAGTACCTGTTTGCGTAGATTGAGTGGATTGAGGAGGTTGATCGGTTTGGGTGCCTTGTGATAGAGATTGATCAGTATTAGTAGATCCAGTACTGGTTGGAATACTATCTATGCTTAAATCTCCCGGTCCACCTTGGCGGTATTCAATAATAATATCTTGACCTTCTCCATTAATAGTAGCCACGGGAATAGTAGCGGGGCCGCCATTAGTTGGATTGTCGGAAGGAGGGCTGGGAGGAGTATTGGGTTCAGAAGTACCATTAGTTGCTGGAGGCATTGCTGTCATGTTTGTTGCTGGCATAATAGCAGGAGGAGGATTTGAAGGGCTGTTTGATGCTGGGGATGTTTCAGTGCTAGGTGATGTATTAGTAGCTGAATTAGTATTGGCTGGCGTAATAGTAGAAGGTGAATTATTAGATGGTGTAGTAGTGGATGGTGAGTTAGTAGAAGGTGAGTTAGTGGAAGGTGAGGATGGAGCCATCATAGTTGATTCAGTGCTCTTGACGGATTGGCCGGTTGGCTGGTTGGGAACATTCAGTTCATTAGTAGCTAGACCGGGAGTAGGTGCCATGACAGCACTAGTTGTTGCAGTAGTGGGTGTTTCTGGCAGACTTTCAGCGGGAACAGAAACAGTTGACTGACTGGGCGGACTCATACCTGAACTTCCAGGCGGTAATCCTGACCAAGAAGTACTAGGTGCCCCGGTAGGACTAACTGAACTAGCTGGCATTGTGGCTACACTAGAGAGAGTAATAGTAACCGTGCTCGTTCTAACTCGTTTAGGCCGACAAATCAACCCATCCCCAGACTTATGACAAAAACTCCCAGAAGGGCAGGGCAAGCTAATCCAATGGCCATTATTACCATACAAAAGAATATCACTACCACTACACTTCGCATCACTATATAAGTTTTTGAAGTTCTGAATATCTAATCCAAAAGCAGGCCCACTAATTACCAAAAGCAGACACAGAACTCTAGCTGTTTTCATAATTAGCATAACAATAAGCAGGTTATATTGACGGACAGACACAGTTTCAGAACTGTTCAATAGATAACCAAACAATCATGAGACAAAATTTTAGATCTATGCCGGCTAAACTCTTCACTAACCAAATTGAAGATCTAGACTATCTCATTCAGAAATTAACTAAATCCGAGCAAACTTTGATCAAAGATAAAGTTCTTATCGAATTAGTAGCTATAAAACTTGCTCTAAACCACAACCAAGAATCTCTTACACAAGAACAATTCCACCAATTATCAATCAATTCTCAGTCACTTCGTAAAGAAGCCAAAAACACACCCATCTACCGCGAAATCAAAAACAAGCACCAACCCCGCGGCTTACAAATCGAGAAGAGTAAAGAAGCATCCATCTGTCTTCTTTCCCAAAAAGAGATCAGTACTCCTCTAGCCGCACCTTGTGGCCATCTTTTCAACCAAGATGCACTAGTCTTCTTCTACCAGACCACCAAGCGCAAGAAGAACTTGTTTGTCTGTCCATACATCGGCTGCAATCGCGACTGGACCGCCGACAAATTCATTCCTAAGTCAGACTAACCCAATACTAACCCAATAAAGATATCAACTTGTTATACTATCACATTAGTATTCTTTAGTCCTATCACAATCTTATCTCAACTTAATACAACTTAATACAATCTTATCTCAACTTAATACAATCTTATCTCAACTTAACATAATCTTATCTTAACATAATCTTAACACAATCTTATCTCAATTAAATCACAACTTAACACAACTCAATACCAACCCAACACAACAATAACACAACCCAATACAATACCAACCTAACTTAACACAATACAATATACATATCTTAGTCAGTACTAACCCGAGTTAAGTCTTATTTTTTAGCTATACCATGAGTCTGCCTTGGATAGAAAAATATCGCCCCAAGATTCTTGCTGATGTAGTTGGTAATCGTCCGATAATTGAGTTATTCAGTGTTTTCTCAAAAGATGAAAGTATGCCCCATTTGATCTTAACTGGAACCCCTGGAATTGGCAAAACAACCATTATCAATGCCTTACTGAATGAATTCTTTCCCGATCTAAGTCTTAAGAAAGAGGCCGTTTTGGAAATGAACGCTTCAGATGAACGAGGAGTTGATATCGTACGTACTAAAATCCGATCTTTCCTACAAAAGAAGCTTAAATCTGTCCGGTTTCTTATCTTAGATGAATCTGATTCAATGACAACAGCTGCCCAGCACTCTATGCGCCGTTTACTAGAAAAGCATCAAGATGCTAAGTTTATCTTCCTTTGTAATGATCTAGAAAAGATCTCTGATACGATTCAAAGTCGGTGTGCTATTCTAAGACTTACTCCCCTTAGTAAAGAAGATCTCCAAACAATAGTTCAAAGAATTGCTACAGCCGAATCACTTACTATTCCCAAAGATGCTATTGCTCTTGTTGCTGAAAATGCCGAAGGTGATGCCCGTCAAGCCATTAACTTCTTACAAACTCTAGCTACTATTTCTAAATCCATTCAACTTCCACTAGTGCAAAGAATGACCCATATTCCGCCTATTGATACAGTCCAGCAAATGTTCGCACCAACTGCTACCCGACAATCTTCCCTAAATGATCTTCAAGCTCTTCTTACTAATGGATATACTCCAGAGGACATTGCTAAACTTATCTTTAAAGTCGCCAAGGACAAAAACAATCTCTTCCTACTTGACCAAGCGGCCAAACTTCTTATCAAACTCACCAACACTCCCTCCACTCTCCACTTCTATGCCCTTCTACTCAACTATCACCAACAAGCCCACCTCACCCAGCACTAAACTCAATCCAACCTACTATATCAACTAAGTATCCAAACTAAATATGACAAACCAAATTAAACCTTCATAACGTATTCGTATTTTGATAGCATTTATATAGTACTTAGATAGCATTTATATAGCATTTATATAGCATTTATATAACACTTAGATTAGTATTTATATAGTACTTAGATTATATTTAGCCGTTATCTTATCAAACTACTTCACTTTATTAAACCAACCTAATTCAATACCTATACCATACCATACCAAACCTATACTAAACCCAACCTAACTTAACCTAACATAACATAAACATAAAGTCACTTTTAATTTCTACTTTCTAATCTTAAAATCTTCCTTTCATTTCCAATTTCAATTTCAATTCCAAATCTAAATTCAATATTTAAATATCTCAACTCTACTAATCTAATCTTATCTTAACTCTACTCTATCATAACCCAACCCAACCCAATACTAACTCAAACCCCACACAACCCAAACCAATATTACCCCAAATTTCAAATGAAGAGTCAAAAGCAACTTAATCTCAGCTGTCAGAATCGGAACAGGAGAGTCTTCTATATAAGCCGCTTTATTTTTTTACCCTTGAAATGACTACTGCCGATGAAACAACTAAGTTTGATGGTTTAAACATCGAATTAGTCGAAGCTTCAAGTATCCGAAAGAAGCACATGCTAATTAAGGGTGAAAAGAATGTCTATAAGCTTATTGAAATCACTGATATAACTAAGTCTAAGCCGGGTAAGCATGGAGCAGCTAAGCTTAACTTTACAGGAGTTGATTTGTCCGTTAACCGTAACATTACTTTTACTGAAGGTACTAAAGACCAAGTAACAGTTGGAACTTTTAAACGAACACCATGCCTTCTATTAGAGCTTGATGAGCAGAAGGATGAAATTCATCTGTTCAACGAAGAGAAGTACGAGGACTTTTATCTGGATAAATCTAGAGTACCAGCTGAAGCTTTGGCTAAGTTGGGGAAGGTTGCTAATGTAGACAACTGTGAGGTTAAGTTTATTTTGATTGATACGCCTTACGTGGTCAATATTGTTGATATTGTTACCAATGTTATTTAGTGATCTACTAATAAATAGTACTAGTGCTTGCATTTATTTACGATTAGACGCTACCGGCTCCGCCGCTTTTAGTGATCATAACGACTCCACCAATGGCCATAGCTGTGCAGAGGATTCCTATAATGGTTAGGAAGACGGGACCATGGATGAAGTTGTAGAAGCCACTATCTTGTTGGTAGAAGACAATACGGTAGAATACGTTGGTGGTGCCTTTGTCTGAATCGGGCTTGTTTGGCTTGTTAGAACCGCCGGGTCCGGTGTTAGAGGGGGGAGTGAGTGGATGGTTGGGTGTGGCTCCTTGGCCAATAGAAGGATCGGCTCTAACGACCTGGCAGAAGAAAGCCAGAGCGCAAACGGCTACTAAGAAGAGAACTTGGATTTTAGATAATTTCGTGTTAGATAGTTTCATGTGAAATAATCAGATATTCTGATATAAATAGTTTCGAAACAGGTTTCTGGCTCTGATCACCAGTTAATTTTAGGTATGTAGTCCAATAAGTAGTGAGACATTGGGTTAGTATCCAATCTGCAGTTAGTTAAGTCGCCAGTACCTGTAGCTGCTAAAGAGCCACTCCTGATACAGGTGGGCCAAGCTGAACCTATGAATTGATATTTTGGATTAGGATTAGGCTAGTATCTGGTTACCTTCCTAACCAATCCATTAACTCATCAGCCACTCCAACATATCCACATCTTTAGTCCAACTCAACCCAACCCAACCTTCCTATCAAGTTAGCATTGCGTTAGGTTATGTTGAGTTGAGTTATGTTACGTTGATATGATATCGTAGCTGATATTGATGCTAACATTCTTTTAACATAACACACTATAACAGATCTCAACCTAATCCAACCCAATCTGTGTAAATAAAGACCTTCCATTTGCATTAGTGTAGTGCCGTTACACAACCACTACTCTTTCCCCGCACTAAATCACTTATTCATTAACTGATCGCATTGGGTTAGTATGACGTCATTTTCGCAACCATTGTCATCCACATTCAATAAATAGCCGACTATGTCATCTTAAGTTCGTATTAAGTTGGTATTAAGTTCGTATTGAGTTAGTATATTTAAACATACCAAACTAAACTAAACTTAACTCATCTAAACCCAACATAACACAACCCACCCAAACTCAAACTAAACCCAACCCAC
>NW_026250534.1:0-1034 GCF_024244095.1 Nematocida homosporus | reverse complement strand
TGTCGAATTGAACAAAGCTATATCAATCCCCAAACCTATGATGTTTATCTAACGCGTTTTTCAGAGGCCACCCAAATGATCATTGAGGAAATTAATTGTATTCTTGAATTGCTCTTGAGTGCTCATCGGTTCTTTGACTTTCTCAATAGCAATGTTGCGCGCCAGAACAATTCTGTACCTAACTTGCCCCATGGAATGAATGAGAGATGGAGGCTAATAGATGTAAAATTAAGTGCCAATGATAACCCAGCCAAACTTCTTGGCTATATTCAATGCTATAGCGCAACTTATCCTCTTTGGGGAACTTATATAGGTCTAACTATGCCTTAACCTTTATATGCAGTCATTTTATGTTAATCTTAGATTAATCTTTATTCTAACAAACTATTGCGACTGGGCTCGTGTTGGATCTCTAGAATTAGTCCTCTAGCCGATTGATGTGGACATAGATTCACACCACATCATTACAACCCAAATAAATCAAATACTAACTCAACATCTCTATGTGTTCTTTATTGTACGTGCATTAAACCAGACCGCGTTGCTTATCTTAATATTGCGTTCTGGCCTGAGTGGGCACCCTGTGCTACGCTTTATAGCACACTCCGCCCACCCACTGCTACTTACTGTGCGCTCTTATGAGCATTACAAGGAGTGAACTCTCCAGGGAGACCATGGGATCTGAATTGTAATTCGCACCTCTATTTATAGTTTTGAGGACGCCCTAAATATGCCCAAATAGAGTACTTCTATTAAATAGACTCGTTCTCCAGTGGCCTACTAATTAACATTGTAGTCCACTGATGTAGATCTAGATTCACAAGATAATAAACAAACACTAAGTGAAATTCCAAAAAGAAAATCAGAAAGTATACTCTTTACAATATTGGTAGGGATTGGATTGAAATATTTGGAAAAATTCACAACAATTATAATAACTCAATCTCTGACAATTTATTAGAAGAGACAGACTAACACAATTAGGGCTAAACATATTCGATCCAAAGTCTGATTTACTACATGATTGGTTTACT
>NW_026250565.1:0-2490 GCF_024244095.1 Nematocida homosporus | reverse complement strand
TACTAACCCAATACTAACCCAATACTAACCCAATACTAACCCAATACTAACCCAATACTAACCCAATACTAACCCAATACTAATACTAACCCAATACTAACCCAATACTAACCCAATACTAACCCAACTTGATGAGTTCTGGCTGAATCTGCCCTTCTTTTGACTTCTCATTGACTTTGCTCTAATTAACTTGAGATTCTTCATTTGGTTGTTCTTTTTTGTTCTACACTCCCTATACTATACCTCCCTATACTAATTCCTTTGCGAAATCTCAACTTCGTCACTTTCTTCTTGGGATGCCTATATTGGTCTAACTTGGTGAGTTCTGCTTAAGTATGCCCTTATTTTGGCTTAGTATTGGCTTTACTCTAATTAACTTGAGTTTCTACTGGATTGCTCTTTTTTATCTATCAACCAACCCAAACACTACACATACCTATGCGTACTTTGAGAAATCTTAACTTCACCAATTTCTTCCTGGTATGCCTAGATTGGCTTGACTTGGTGAGTTACACTCAACTATACCATTCTCTTAACTTCTTATCACTTTTGCTCTAATTAACCCAATTTGTATCCAGTTAGTATTAGTGTATGTACTTTTTATAAAGCTTACTCTTTTAGAATTACTACTAAGTTGAGTTGAGATTTAGTTTTAGTTTAAGATTTAGTTTAATCAATTAGTTAGTAAAAGTAAGCATCTATTTATTTATAACAGTTATAATATAGTTAGTATTGATATGGCCATAGACCAGCGATAGATAGGGTTGGTGGTCTACTATTAACATCAATTGGCGTTAGTATTGGGTTAGTAATCTATCTAACTTCTAAATTGGCGTTAATTTAGGGTTCGTAGTCTATCTAACTCATAAATTGGCGATAATCAAGGGTTAGTAGTCTATCTAACTCCTCAGGCGATAATTTAGGGTTAGTAGTCTATTTAACTCATAAATTAGCGATAATTTAGGGCCCGGGTTCTATCTAACTTCTAAATTGGCGATAATCAAGGGCCGGACTCTCTATAACTCCCTAGACGACAATCTACCAACCCAATGCCTAACTCGTTTATTGGATTAAGAAGCAAGGCGATACACTAGAAGAGATTGAATTAGATGGCTTCCAGTAACTAATTTATTAATATAATACCCACCCCTGTAATAACTAGGTTTTGCAAAAAAAAGTAGAATTTATTGGGTTGTTTTAGGTTAGTATTGAGTTATCACGTAATTTGATAAGATTGGGTTAATTGACGTAATGCGTAATTTAACAACTTTTGATGAGATTGCGTTAATTGTCGTGATACGTAATTTGATAAGATTGTGTGATTTAACAACTTTTGATTTCACAATTATTGATATGGCTGGATGTGTAGATAGATAATTAGTGATAGATATTGGGTTGGTAGTCTGCTGCATTCCTCAGGCAATAATCTACCAAATCAATACTAACTTAACCCAATGAAGATATTAGTAGTGAGTTGGTATAGTAGTGAGTTGGTAGAGTGTACTTAGATTGGGTTAGAGTAACTAATTTATTAACACCAACCTAACCCCTGTAATAAGTAGGTTCTGCAAAAAAAAGTAGAATTTATAAGGCTTTTAGAGATTAATAGGATTAGTATTGGCTGCCCATGTCACAACTTTTGATAAGATTTTGTGATTTAACAACTTTTGATTTCACAAACATTGATAAGATTTTGTAATTTAACAACTATTGATAAGATTAGTTGGGTTGTCGTTAGTTGATATGATTTTGTGATTTTTAACAACTTTTGATAAGATATGCTCTCGTACAAGGAAGATAGAATCCGGACGTAGTCATATACTCATATACTAATAGGTACTTTACTTATCTATTTCCAACCCAAATCAGTAGGTGCAAACTTTTCACATAAGTCAATGGAGTTAGTAACTAGTTGGGTTTTTGGATGAAACAGTAAACTACCTCTTTAAGTTAGTATTGGTGTTGGGTTGGCATATTTAGGCTTCTAGCAAGCTATAGCTTCCTACCTACTCATTATCATCTCACTCTTTCAGCTACTATCATAATAGTCATTTTGGCCATTTCCTCTATTTTTGCCCAAAAACCGTACTAACACGTTGTATTTTGCCTAACTAAATCCCCCTCCTAAGCACACCCCTTTGAGAAATTTCAACTTCACCAAACCATCTCAAAACCACCTATACTAGTCCAACTTAGTGAGTCCAACTCAACTATACCCTTCTTTTGACTTCTTATCAGTTTTGCTCTAATTAACTCAATTTCTATTGACTTTCTACTGCTGTGTAGTTTTTTAGTAGTATCTCTACTACCTCTCCATCCGGATTCTATTTCTATTGGGTTAGTATTGGGTTAGGATTGTATTAGGTTGGTTACTAGGAAGAAAGGCGTTAATAAATGGTAATAGGACTTATAGATGCTTTATGAGTTACAAGTTCTTCTCCTCTTATAGTTCTATTGGGAAAGTGGTTATCATTAATAGTAAAGATAGTG
>NW_026250571.1:0-2819 GCF_024244095.1 Nematocida homosporus | reverse complement strand
TAAGACCCTGATTCTATTAAAGTTACGGGAACTAGTAATATTAATAGATGGCTTCTAGTGCGTAGCTTGCCAGTGATCAGGTTGATCGTTGTGAGAAATGAGTAGTGGTCGAATGACAGCACTACATTCTCCTCCGCCTAAGAAAAGTCCCCCTTCCTGCAAGAACCTCCTTGTTGGCAATTGATCAGTCTGCTTTCCATGTCGTAGTTGTCGTAAATTGCGTTGCATCAGTCCATTGAATGTATTCGAATGGATGCCTGTGCGTAATCTGTTAAATGATATAACTTGATCAGTCCTTCTCTTTTGATATCAATTTCGAAAACTTCGTGTGTTGTTTGGCAATAAACGTAATCTCCTGATTTAAGTGTATGGCCTAAAGATTTATGTGCGTGTTCACTACTTTGTGTTAGCCTTTGTGCATGTGCGTTAGCAGTACTGCATACTTAGTTGTGTCAAGGCGTCGTTGCTAAAGATTCCGTTGTTGGTATCCTTTGACTAGCTCAAATGGTGTACATCTGATTGAGCTGTGATATGTCTGTTTGCTTAGTACGTTCAAATATACTGCATTTATGTCTGAAATGGCTTAGTATAAACGTACTGCCTTGGTTAATCCGTTCAGAGATAGCGTGTCCTCTTGGATTGTATGGAGTGTTGATATTGTTTAACTTCTTGCCATTGTACGAAAGTTGACGCTAGTTTGGAAACATATTGGCTTCCCTGATCATGTAAGGATCATCTGTTGGGTTCCATGTTGTGCAAACCATGATGTAAGTGCGTAGTTGTGTGATGTTGCATCGTGATTGCGACTGTAGTATTGTTCTGGTCGTTCACTCGGAGTTGCTGAATAATTACCGTCGAATACAGATCCAAAAGCAGTACTGGTTCATCTGCAGACTGAAACCAAATACCTATGACGCTTCTGGCATCGCATCTTCCAAATTTCCCTTGAGAGGAAATCGGCTAGCGTATTATTGCTTCCCTGAATGTACTTCCAGTCCAGTTGATACTCCATTAGTGCGGATTTCCATCGTTCTGCTCGGCTTTTGTCTAAAGCTCTGTGATTAAGCAGGTTCTTGTGATCGGTTTCGACCGTAACGTCTGATAAGAAAACGATATTCCTAAAGTGTTCTAGGGCTTTGATGATAGCGAACAGCTCTTTTTCCTCGGTTGTGTAATTCCGTTTAGATTTGGAAAGTTTGGCACTGTATAGTCCAATGAGCTTTTGTCCTTGTGTCAGTCCGGCGCCAATACTGTAGTTTGAGGCGTCGGCTAGAAGCGTAAAGGGTTTTGATGGATCCGGTCTACTGAGTAGAATACCTTTTCTGATAATCTCTAGGACTTGTAGCCGTATGCTTTCATGGTGATCCGTCCATCGTATGGGAGGATTCTTCTTCGCTGACATCTTGTGTGTAAGATCAGTTAATGGAAGAATTAGTTCACTCAATCCGGGGATGAATGGTCTAAACCAGTTGAAAAGTCCGATGATCTTTTGAACATCTTTTCGAGTCCGTGGAGTTTGAATGTGCTCCAGTTCTTTGACTCGTTCGAGACTGGCGCGTACACCATCTTTATCTATGATATGTCCTAAGTAAGTTACCGATTGTTGGAAGAAGTTACTTTTGTCAAAGTTGATAATGACGTTGTTGTTGTGGAGCAATATCATGATTTGGTAGAAATGACGAATGTGTTCCTCTTCCGTCTTGGAATGTACGAGGATGTCATCTAAAAGGACTTTAGCGAAGTCAAAATCGCCGATAATGCCTTGTATCGTCTTCTGGAAGAAACGTGTTGCGTTCTTGAGTCCAAAAGGAACACGAGTGTACTCGTAATGTCGATTGTTGAAAAAGAAGGCCGTATATTGTCGCGACTCTGGCTCTACTTCAATCTGATGATAACCTTGTCTAAGGTCAATCTGTGTAAAGACAGCACTGTCGGGGATGTCTTTGATTACCTCTTCTATTTTTGGAAAGGGGTAGGCTATCGGCTGCGTATGAGCGTTGATAGGCCTGTAGTCGATTATAAGTCGGATGCTACCGTTCCTCTTGTAGATGGGGAAGGCTGCGCATGCGTAACTTTCTGTAGTGGCTGGCACTATTATTCCTTCGTCAAGGAGTCGTTTAATCTCTAGCTTTGCCGCTGGTTTGAGATTGTGTGGAATCGAATAGGATTTGCTAATCAATTCTTTCGTAATAGTGAGCTTGATTGTCATTCTCACGTTAGCGATCGGTTCCGGTTTCCCTTTGACATAAGCCATGAGCCGGAGCTGTTCCATGAGACTTTGTCGTGTTAAGTTGGGAGGAACTTGGATCGTACAAATACGATGTACTCTTTCCATAGGATCAAGTGTGATATCGTGGGCTGCTGTTAGGAGCGGAACGCCATTGACGTATGCAATGTCGTTTTGATTTTGTACAGATGTCTTCGGAGATACTGTTTGTATCTGAACCCGTATCTAAACAAAATTGCATAGGATAATTCGCAACTCTCCCTTGGAGTATTGAGGATTGACCATAAAATGGGTGCCTCCCTAATGACGCAGCTGCCCGGTAATTCCTAGGTAAATTCCCGTAGCCGTTTGCGCTCCTTGGTCGGTTCGTTGCTATCGCTATTAGTTGTAACTCTCTCCCGGTCTGTTTCAAGGAAGTCAATAACTTCATATGCATTAAGCCGTCTCTTATAAGTGAATTCACTATGTAGTGCCCATGGGATGGATAACATCCATTGGCCAATACATACTCCATTAAAGACATTCCTTGAGACGAACACCGGCACCGTTTATTAAGTAAATGTGGCTGTGAGTGAGAGGATGACGTCATATC
>NW_026250575.1:0-2929 GCF_024244095.1 Nematocida homosporus | reverse complement strand
CTTGACTCCCAACCAAAATCTCAACAAGCTTGGTTCCATTGAACTAGTCAATTGTTCTGACAACCTAATCCTCTACCTTGCCCAAACCTTGGATCCTGCCCAGCTGCTCGTACTCGATCTGGATCACAGCTTTGTTTTCAATGACTGTAATTCGTTCCTTGACAGACTAAAACTCGTCTTTCCTGCCAAGGTCCCTCTATCCAGTAGCAATGATATTAATGACAGCAATCCTTCCCCTAGCAATCCCGAGTGTTCGACTAACTCTAGTAACAATGGCTTAGCCGCCAGCGATAGTCCTATTGGCCAAACAACTACGCTAGATTCAACAACTAGTGCCAATGCTTCCAATGAGACGCCTTTTCAACTACAACTACGTTTTCGTATAGACCGAGCTATCCTGTCCATGCCGATTGGGCCATTAGAATCTCTTAATCCATTGCTTCATCAATTATACTGCACGCCTCAAATCGTTGATAAAGCGAATGATAATGATGAGCCGGACTATAGCTTGTTAGAACTCTTGAAGATAATGTTCTGGACCTACCAAGAACTCTCCACCGTTCAATGTGACGACAAAAGCCTTGAAACGGCCCGCCGTTCCATGAGACTCCGTGGTTTCCTAGACAAGCTGACCCGAGAATGTATAGATGTAACCTATCAACAAGACCCAGATGTTCAAACTCTCATTGATCAAATTACAGAAATGACTAGAATTATAAGGACGTCTGTAAAGTCCAATACTAACCAGACCAATCTAAAAGATTGGAATTTGCCGTGGCTTGGAATCCAAGTTTGTATCTACCAGTGTTTTGATGATGACATAGTCGCACTCCTAACAAGCCTAATAGACTTCTTCTATATGTTTGCTAGCCAGCCAATACATCTAGTATTCAGCAATCTTTGTTTAAGTACTGCTACCCACCATAGCTTCCTAGCGAGCCTAGACCCAAAAGTGTATCAACAATCGTATAATTGGCCTTCACGCGATCGCTTCGCCATTCTATTGATTTGTAGAGAACAACTACGCGGCAAGACTTGCCGAACTCTTTTGCTACGTCAAAACGAAGGCTCTCTAGCTCAGGCTGATAAGCCGGGGCTTCCGAATAGTAAGGGTTCAAAGCCTCAGAATAATGATAAGTTAAAGCCAACGTATATTAAGAGATTAAATCCTCTGGGCGGCGAGTGCTTTCACGATATAAATGAGAATGAGGAGGCTGCCAGACGTAAGGGTCTTCTTAAATTAATATACATGGATGATGAGCTGGATAACATACCTATACATACTCTGCTCTGGTGTTGCTATTTGTTGTGTTGCGGTGTTGAGTGAATTGTTAGATGTTTCTTCTATTGTTTAGCCTATCTAAACTATCTAAGCATCTGTGTGTTTTCTTAAAATAAACCCTATCTTTACCATTTGATTTTAAGTTAGAATTAGAATTAGAATCAAGTTATAATTTGGGTTGGATTGGATTGGGCTTGTGTTAGTATTGAGTTGGGGTTAGAGTTGCTGTATGACATAAATGTTACAAATTGGTTCATACCAAGAATTGATATTATTGAATCAAACGTCTTATTTATCTTATTTGGTAGATTAGAATCTTATTTACCCTTTACGATAACAAAGGTATAAATAAGAAGAGATTAACTAAATACATTGTAGTTTCATGACCCAACCAAGACAAGTATCACTACTGATAAGAAAAGGTTAAATAAAATGCCAAGATAGCTAAAATTTAACATACTTCCATGCTATCTCAAATAAGAAGGCAAATGCTCGTGTTAGTGCTAGTGTCGTTGGTTTCTTGGATAAATGGTGCGGCTTTGCTACAAAACAGTATGATGTCTCTACTCGAACCAGGTGTCAATAAACCAATGGTGGACAACTTTGTTAATGCTGTCTTTTCGTCGACTAGCTCTAAGCCTAACGAATCATTGCGCTTCTTGACCCTACGCAACCAGTTTTCGTTATCCGAACTGTTTACAATCCATTTCTACAACAGTCAGATAAGGCTTTCCTGTACAAGCATTGCTAGTTTGGTTAGTTCTTCTACTGATATCATGAGCCCGTCATTAATTGGACGGTTTAGTGCTAATGAAGTCATTGTTGATGGATTCACAGTTACAATGCCGATAGATGTTCTTCGTGTTATCTTTCAGATGCTCGGGAGTTTTCAATGCAACTATATACACTTAGTTGAGTTGCCACCTACTATATACAACCATCAGAGCGCGAAGACATTTGAACTAGTTAACAATGCCATATGCCCTGATGACTTTCTCGGATTCCAATGCAAGCGCCTATCTTTCTCTCTATCCACGACCTCCGCGTCCCATTTGATTACTTATACCGACATCATTGCCAATAGCACATCCTTCCATCTATCCCATCCTTTCGCTCCTTATGAATACAAGACAGCGAATGCCCTTATAAATAGCAGCGTTGACCTGGTTTATTATGAGAGCTCTGCGAAGAGTAAGAAAGAGAAGAATCAGCCTAATAGCGATCGGATTTTATTGCTTATTCAAGAATCTATATACACCAAGTCTTCATATATGACAAAGGCAAGTCTATCGAGTCTCTTGGCCAAGAATATTACTATGTTTCCCTATCCGTTTTGTCTTGAGGTGATCGCCGATAAACTTCTGCTAGTTGCACAGACACCTAAGAAGGACCGATTGCCTATGGGCCGAGATGGACTTGATTTTATACAGACACTTGAAAGATTGGTTAGTACTGGCTACTACCGCGCAGTCATCTTTCTAGGCACGTTGAATAAGCAGTACACCAGTGCTGATATGCGTATAATCATCAGCCTTTGTGCCAAACTGGCTACCTACTGCCCTAAGATGATTCTGAAAGGCCTTGGCTTTGAACTCGCTACTGACTTGACTCCCAACCAAAATCTCAACAAGCTTGGTTCCATTGAAC
>NW_026250548.1:0-1565 GCF_024244095.1 Nematocida homosporus | reverse complement strand
CCAAAGGTTGCATAGGATACTAAAACATCAGCGGTCAATAATAGATTTGTAGTTAAGAATTTGTCCTTCTCATTAGAAGATTTGGGTTGTAGATATCCATCAAGGTTTACGACATAGATCTTCGAGGTGCTGGTAGATTCTAGGGGGGTGTTTGGGTATGGATAGTTTGTGCAGATGTTTAGGTATTCACAGGTTGGGAGAACTTTACCTTTCGCGGTCCTGGCTCCTAAACTAACAATAGTGTCCTCTTTGTAGTCTAAGTGTATTTTGAGGCTGAAATGGTCTACCCAGTTGACGTCATCGAAAAAGTCTATCTTGGTTATAATGGGATGGATTAGATCTATTCTGGATATTGATAAATGTGTTACTAGTGGCCAAATGAACTCCTGCACATTTGATGTGAGCATATGACTATCCATGGTGATAATGTATCGCGACTTTTCAATCTTCTCAATTTGCTTTCGGAATTGGGTCTGCAAATCAACATTGTTGAATGATAGCACAGAAGAAGGGCAAGTTATGTTCGGCAAAGTGATAAGAATCTCAAGAGGTTTCATCCTAGCACTCAACTCTGAGTTTTCGAGCAGTGTTAAGAGCTGGGCTAGGACCAACCAACCTGCAGAGTTGCAAGGATACCATAGCCAGACTTTTTCCACATTGAGTATGATTTTACTGAACTTCTTTAAGACATCTAATACCCCCATCAGTTCACTTTCTTTCCAATCAAGACGCTGGAGAAACATATCTTTAGCATGCAACGCAGTGGCAGATAGTCCATACTTTTGGGGTTGATTAGCTCTGTTGATATCAAACATTTTCCAAACAGGGAGTGGTTTATATGTTGCTATACGATTGTTGCTGATACTTAGAAACTTCTGGAGAAGCTTTTCTTCCTTTGAGTTTAACTTAAGTGTACAATTCTTTTGCTTCAACTCGGATAGTTTAATTATATCGCTATCAAAAAATGACTCAAGTTCTTCAATCGGAGTTGATTTCTGATCGAAAGTTTGCGCACGGGGTATAAGGTTTAAACAAGGATTGGCTTTGTAGAGAATAGGAATAGAATCGATTGTGCTGTCTTTTAGGTGAAGTGTGTCGTTGTTTATGTCAGGTTCATTTGTTTGGGAGACGCTTAGTTGGGCTGGTAAGATGGATGGTTGTGACTTTATGGGCTTGGGACCAATCGCTTTTGGGGCCTTCATTTCTTTATATCCACTGATTTGAGTTAGCTTGCGCTGGATCGCCCCGTATACTATGTCTGCCTTTGTGGGTTTACTACCTGTCATCACTTCGTCTACTTCTGGATTTGTAGCGTTTATAATTGCTTTGGCCTTATCTAACATTGCCAACTCAGCTTTAGATACTCCTTTTTCTACCTCTTTGTCCGATTTTAGGAGTAGTTCGGCCAGTGCTCTAAAATCTCCCCTTTTCGACAATTGCTCTAGTTCTTCTTCTTCTTTCTTAGCCTCTTTGCCCCGCTTGTTTAGTGCTTTGGAATCGTAACGTTTGGCTAGTTTGATTAGTTTGGTTTCAATCGTGGCTATTTCTTCTTCTAAGTGTACTGG
>NW_026250535.1:0-1053 GCF_024244095.1 Nematocida homosporus | reverse complement strand
ACCTTATAAATTCTACTTTTTTTTGCAAAACCTACTTAGTGCAGGGGTGTGTATTATATTAATAAATTAGTTGCTGTAAATCATCTAATTACACTAAACCAACTCACTACTAATCCCTTCTATTCTACCGACTTGTCTCATATCACAGCACTTGTAAATGAGTTTAGTAGACTACCAGTTAGTAGATTATCCCCATAAGGAGTTAGATAGACTACGAGTTAGTAGATTATCGCAAATTAGCTATCTTATCCACCCGGCCTTATCAAAAGTTGTGAAATAAAAAGTTGTGAAATCACACAATCTTATCAAAAGTTGTTAAATTGATATTTGTTAAATTACGCAATCTTATCCAATACCAACTCAATACTTATACAATACTAACCCATTGGGGTTTTAAAAGCTATGACAAACAATCGGACTTCTCTTTCCCAAGGAATTAGATGAGTTGATACAGTTATGAACTTAAGCAGAGTTCTACAAGCGAAGGTATCAATTAGGAGTCAAATTGAGTTGTGTTGGTTGTGTGATGTGTGGGGTGAGAAGAAGATGAACCCAACTTTTGATATACAATCGAGATAGTCATAGCTTTGCCAAGCACACATTCGAGTATGTCTTTGACTCAGTACTACCAATACGACACCAACTCAATACTAACTTAATACTAATTACACCAACTCAACTCAATACTAGTATCCTCTTTTGCGCCTACTTGTCCCATAACACCCATAAATGAGTTTAGTAAAATACGAGTTAGTAGATTAGTGCCTAATTGGGTTAGTAGACTCCAAATTCGTAGATTATCCCCTAAGGACTTAGATAGATTACAAATTCGTAGATTATCGCTAATTCCTGAGTTTAACCCAACCCGGCCCTTGATTATCCCCTAAGGACTTAGATAATCTACTAACTTAATACTAACTAACCCAATCTATCACTAATTTATAACTATTCTAAATAAACAACTACTTATTTCTAACAACTTAAACTAAACTAAACTAAACTTTATTTAAACTAAAACCCAACCCAGTAGTAATTCTAAAAGAGTAAGCTTTA
>NW_026250568.1:0-2599 GCF_024244095.1 Nematocida homosporus | reverse complement strand
TGAGATTGTGATTTCTAATTCAAGATTTAATCGCGTTCGCTGCGATCAGTGCCAAGCCGATAAGTATTCCAGAACTTTGCCCCTGTAGATAACTTACTTTGAAGTGGAGGCCGGCGAGGACACCACATTCTCCCCTTCCTAAAGATAGTCCCTCCTTCGAGAAAAACAGGAAATCAATAAACCTTAAAACTCATGTATCTCATACCTCTTACGGCCTACGGATTTGCTTCCCGTTTCGCTGGGTCCTTCCTATTGGAGTTCGTACCTTGGCTACAGTCTCTATCCTCATTCCACTTTCGTCTCTCATACGGCCCTTTCCATTTCAGTTCTAGCTTTCCTGTTGCATGTGTCTTACAGTAGACCAACGCACCTTCCCTCGGTTGTTTTGGCTCCCGTTCGCTCACCTTCAACTTGTGGTCTGCTTTTCGAACCTCTCCCTAATCCTTCTAGACTTCTCTTCCGCGTTGATCTTGTCCGCGAAGTATCCAAAGGATGATACGCTCCTCTTAGCTCAAACGAGGTGCAACTAATTGCCTTGCGCACTGTCTGTTGCATCTGCTCTTCCGCGCTTTGGAGACATTTCTGGGTCCGCGTACTCTTGAAATGGCTAAACACACGCACCTGTGCTTTCCTGGGTTAGTCTCTCTGAAATCAAGTCTCCGATAGGATTGTATGGACTGTTTAATATCGCTCTCACACTTCCCAACTTCAGGAACCGCTCCGTTTCTTCGGCTACATATTGCCTTCCTCTATCATGCAGGATTGCCTTAGGAACTCTGTGCCCCTTTACTCATACCGCCAGCGCCTTATCTACTTAGCTCTTAGACGATGCCTTTTCCGTGAGTTACCTCCCTCACATCCCTACACGACCTGGTTAGCCAACCTTTCAGTCCTGCGCTACTAACACCTGCGATTATACCTCTTCATTTCCATTGTCTTGGGTGGCCTAGATCATCGTGACTCTGTTGGACTAGCTCCTTACCTTTTTCGGCTTCACGACTATTTGTTCTACCACGCCTTAACCATTGTTCGCTCTTCGATTCCATCCCTCGACCCGGACACTAGGCTGACTTAAACTACTTGGTTCCCGATCATGCATAGGAGGCTTCAAGCAATCCATCGTCCCTAGGCACGCTTCGGAGACTTTAGGTTTCGAATTACTCACACGATCGATTCGCGCTCCCGCCTATTCGGGTCCTACTGCCTCCTTTCTTGATACGAAGTCCGCCATCAGGTGCCCTTTCCTTTGCTGAGCTTAAAAGACAGGTCATACTCCTGGATTTGGATCCTCCATCGTTATGCACGACTTTGGTCAGTACACTCTCAGACAGCAGGTTCTTATGGTCCGTATCTACTACTCTTTTCGACCAGAAGATTCTGTTCTTGACATCTCATATCATATCATGGCCTTTACACCGCATTCACACTCACTCTCGTATCCATCTGAAAGTTGTTGCGCCTCCTTCGAAATTTCCGTCGAGCATCGGATTCATCACGTCTGTCGTGCTTTCTTGCTTGACTACACACTGTCCTTGTCCTGGGTTGCTTCCGTAGCAGGTCTCTTTGTCGCACCATTGGCTCGGTCATTACTTCCAAGACGCTTACCTCGTTTCTCTTCGCCAAGCGCTTTCACCTTTCGGCAGTCCTCTGTGGAGTGCGTATTATTCCCGTGGTACACACAATACTTCCTTGCCTGCGATTGGCTTGCATTAGTCTGCTCTTCAGTCTTACTTACCTGCGATTTATGGACCCTGCCGTTTCGAGTTTCTGCTCGATCGCTCGACAGTTCTTGATCTTCGTACGTCTCCCTGCTGGTTTCCAAGTCCGTCAGCGCTATGAGCTCTTTCTTCTGTATGTACTTAATCGCTTCTGCCATTGTTGCGATATCCTGGCTGTTCAGTCTCGCTCGCGTTGTCTGTCCCAGTCCACTGAAGAATTGCTTGCACTTCAAATACTCTCGTATTGGTTCGGTTATCTCTCTTTCGATGTGTTCGTACACCTCATACGTTTCAACCGCGCGCTCGTAGTCACTAATTAAGCAGTATAGACTTTGGTAAGGGGGGTTTCGTGACCTGTTTCTGTCTTCTTTCACTTGCTTTCGGATGATAGCATCGAACGCTTGCTGCAATGTCATATCGTCTCCTATTTCGGGTTTAAACTCGTCTGGGATCATCTCCTTGAGCACCTCGAGTTGCTCTTCTTCCAACTTAATTCCCGCTTGACGACACGCTCTCAGCAGTCCTTCCTTCCATTTCAACACTTCCTCCAATCGTTTGGGGTAACTACAAAAGGTCACTTTCACATTCTGTGGTTCTCCACGCAGCACTACAGTTTGAGTTTCTTTTCCCTCCATCCAATTCTTCTCGATTGGTCCTAGTTTACTCTTTCTGTATTGGTTGCCTCGCGATAGTGTATACACTATGTCGTGCCCCGGGGAAGGGATAGTACCTTTCAACCAAACATATTCGACTTAAGACCGATTCTGAAGAGGACGATGGGAGAATTTATTCAACTCTGCTTCTTCGGGAGTTTCAGATATGTTACTATAGCTTAGGTTCTCTTTATCGTACGTCATCTTGAGATCTAGAATTCGCTTTTT
>NW_026250636.1:0-19635 GCF_024244095.1 Nematocida homosporus | reverse complement strand
TAACTTTATGTGCCATAAGAACTTATTAGTTGAATTTAATCGCCAAGTCACTTGTATTGTTGGGTCAAATGGAAGTGGTAAATCGGCTATAATGGTGGGAATTGGGGTGGTTTTTGGGGCTAAAGCCAGTGCTATGGATCGTGGTGGGTCTTTAAAAGGTCTAGTTCGGGCGGGAGAGAGTGGAGGTACTATCAAAATTCAGATAAGAAATTCAGACTATCGAGTGGCTGAATTTGGCCAAACAATTACAGTTGAGAAAAGGCTGTATACTGATGGTCCCACTCGCTTACGGATCTTAAGTGAATCTGGGGTAGTACTAGGCCGGACGTTTGAAGACTTACTTTTACTTATGGAACACTTCCGGATTAGTGTCAAGAACCCAGTTTCGTTTTTAACGCAAGATCAATCAAAACAGATCTTAAGGGCTGGAACGCCTAAAGGTCTTTATCGATTCTTCAAGGCCGGTACAGATATTGAAGATACGGAAGAAATGCATCAGAAGAATCAAATCAGTGTGCAGAAGATGCAAGAAGCTATTGTGCAAGCCGAGAAGAAGCATCTTTATGCCCAGAAGAGTTTAAAATCAGTAGAAACAGCTCTAGAGATAAGTAATTCTATTCTTAAGATAGAATCAGAACTAGATAAGCTTAAAGTTGAAAAGGAATGGGCCGATACACTAGCTAAGGCCGAAGAGAAACAACAAAAGGAAAGAGAGAAAGAATCAGTTTATGCCAAGTACGTCCAGCACTCTAAGACCAAAGAAACCATCTTACAACAGATTGCCGAAACCAAAGATGAAATTGGAGCCAAAACCACTGAATGGCGGGAAAAACGGAACCAAGAACATACTCATCGTGCTCAATTAGAAGAACAACTCGTGAAAGAACGCAAAAGAGAAGCAGAGATAAGACGGGAAATCGAGTACTTCCACTATGAAATAGATAAGGCCTCTAAAAACATTACCCGAATTGAAGGTATTCTTGGCATTGAGAACAATACAACTTCTGCCCAAACAATTGAAGAACTAGAACGCAACAAGGAAACTCATCAAATCGCTCTTAAGGACCAAGAGAAGAAACAAGTCGAACTTGAAATCAAAAAAGCCCAAGTAATCATTAGTATAGATAAGAAAAAAGCCGAAATCAGAACATTAGAACAATATACTGCTAAAAAGACTGAAGCCCTTCAGGCCTGCCAAAACTACAATCCAATCAACTACTACGGCCCAGCCATGGCTAAAGCTATTGCTACTATTAAAGCCCAAGGTATTCCTGCTATTGGTCCCCTTGGTTTAAGTATTGTCATTAAAGATGAGAAGTGGTCCCGAGCAGTAGAAGCCGCTCTTGGTCAATCTGTTTATGGGTTTATTGTGCATACACAGACGGCTAAGTCCGAGTTAGAGAAAGTCTTTCAACTAGCCGGTGTAACTAAGTACCAGATCTACATTACTCAGCCACAAGAACAACGGCAGCACGATTGCATTCTAGCTAAGGCCCAAAGAGCGGCTAAGGAAATAGAAGGTCGGGCCGGTACAGCTGGTAGTTCCCAAATATGTACAGTTCTTTCCCAAATCGACCGGACGCCCACCCTTATTATTGAGCAGCTAATTATTCTCCTGGGAATAGAAAGACTAGGTTTAGTACAAGATCGTGGAGTTGGTTACTCAGTCCTTCAGAAAAGAGCAGGGTATGATGCTATCTTTACACAAGAAGCAGATAAAATCCAGTATATTGGCCGGAGTCTTAGTGATATGCGCTGTCTTTTGAAAGATAAACGACTTTTAGTTTCACAAGATCAGATAAGTGAATTAGATAAAGAAATCAAAAACTTACAAGTTCAAAAGTCCAATCTCTACCAAGAGTACACTACTATTCAACAAGAACAAGAAGTCTTCTCAGCCGATCTAGTTAAAATCCGTAATACTCAAAACCAACTCTTATCAGAAATCTCACGTACTAATGAACTCATTAAAGAGAAAAAGCACTTACTAGCTGATGACCTTTCCATTGAACACTCAGCTCTAGTTGAAAAGCGTAAACAAGCTCTACTACAGATTAAATCAATTGAACAAACCCATGCTGAAGTCCTTACTAAGATAAGCACACTTGAATCCAATTCACAATCAGCCGCCCAAATCTGTACGCAAACCCAACAGACTTACGAACTGTCCTTTGAAAAGGAGCAGAAGGCCCTACGCGCGAAAGAAGAAAGTCTCTTGCGGCAACTCCAATCGACTGAAAGTGCTGCACTAGCTTGTAAGAAGGAGATCGATTTATTAGAACAACATACAGCTGCTTTGGAAAAAGAGCACTTAACACAACGGGCTAATTCTCTCTCTCTTTCTCAGGGCCAAGTACTTAATCCGAGTAAGAGTTCAGCTGAGATAGATAAAGATCTAATTACACTGCAGGCTAAATTATCTGCCTTTTCTTCTGAAGTGGAGATTTCTGCTGATTTAATTGATAAGAAAGATAGTTTAGTAGCTGAAATCAGTAAATTAGAAGGGATTATTACTAATAATCGGCTGGAGGTTGATGAAATAGCTCAATGGACAGAAAAACGTATTCAGATCCGCGAGCAAATGCTTAAAGAAATGAGTGAATATGCGGCTGGACAGTTTGCTGCCCTTATGGAAATGCGTGAATATCAAGGATCTCTTATCTTTAATCATCAATCTGAAGAACTAGAAATCAAAGTTCATACGGCTGAAGGGAGTCGAGGTAACAAGAACCTACTTAGTGGGGGAGAAAGGTCTTTTTCCGGGATTTGTTTCCTTCTATCTTTATGGCGACTTCTTTCTTCGCCTTTTCGGATCTTAGATGAGTTTGATGTTTTTATGGACGGTCTTAATCGCAAAGCTGCTCTTCATTTGATTGTAGAGACGGCTAGAGATTTACCTTCTCAAATCATTCTTATTACTCCTCAAGGTGTTCCTGATCTACCTTCTGATCTTTGTCAAATCATTTCTCTCAAACCCCCGGCCAAGTAAACCATCACTATCTCACTATCTATCTTGTTACATTGCTATCTAAATCTTATCTTAATAATAAACTAACTAAGTCTTATCTAATACTATCTAAATACTAACTAAGTCTTATCTAATACTAATTCTATTAAATACATTCCTTGATACTAACACCGATACCTTTTATTAGATAAATATAGTTGAGTGTGTATGACGTCATATTGGGTTAGTATTAGTTTAGTATTAGTGTTGGTGTTGTGTTAGTATTGTGTTGGTATTGTGTTTGTGTTAGTTTAGTACTAAGTAGTGTGCACTAAGTATTGAGTGACTTGCCAGCAATTAAGTTGATCGTATTGATATTATGATGGTATTGAGTTAGTAGTCGTATGCCAGCACTACATAATACTACATCTAGAACGCCTACTACCACCACTACTATCCTTATCTTTAGCAATGTTACATCTAAAACACCTATCACTCTCACTACTGCTACTACTACTACTATCCTTATCTTTAGCAGTGTTACATCTAAAACATCTAGCAACATTACTACTACTACTATCACTACTACTACGACTACCAACTCCACTCAGTAATACCAATAAAGAACACAGGCCAAGACCCATCCGATAAACCATAACTACACTCCTACCTTTACCTATTTTAAGATAAGACATACTTTTCAAAAAACAACCCAATACTAACCCAATCTAAGTACAAACTTATCTCCCCAATAAGTGATAAAAAGCACCTTAATTATGAAATCTCAAAAGAACAATTACAAGTAAGTACGACTAAACCAAGTTTATTTCCAATACCTTAAGCACATAAGTATACCCTATACCTATCTGATAAGTAAATTTAACAACTTATTAATGGAAGATCTTCTTATGCACCAAAGTAATCAAGTGCTGCATAGTATTCTCACTCATAAGTCGTTCTGCTTCAGCTAAAATCCGCCGACGAACATCAACTTTACCCACCGACTCTATCTCCTTACTCTCCTCCGCCACTGCCTTCTCCTCCTCTATCCGCTTAGCAAAAGCAACTCCTAACTCCTTAATCATCTCCCGTTTCTGTTGCGCCTGTCTAGTGAACTTCTCAACATTATCCATCTTTAAACAGTCAGCCCAAGTCTTCTTATGTAAACTCATCAGCATATTCTCTTCTAACTCACTCTTCTTATACTGAATGTTCAAGGAGTAGTAATGTCTGTTCAATCCGTGCAACATACTGACTAGAGTTGGTTTGTTTAAGTATCCTATGTTAGAAGTGACTTGTCTAGCCTCTACTCCAGTGATTGATTTCTGCATAGAGATTAATCGGAAGGCATCAATTACTACTTTACCTTTAACACTTTGAATAGGATCAATAACAACAGCTACTGCTCTTTTTGATAATTGTTCAAATCCTGATTGAGTATTCATATCTACACTTGATAACCAACAACCAAAACCAGGATGTGAATGGTACCAGCCAACTACACTCTCTCCTCTACCTGTTATTTTAAGCATATCCATCATTTTAGTTTGAAAGACTGGATCTACTGCTTCTACACTAACACCAGTACCACTTTGAGGCATAGCAAAGACATCTGAAACTTTGATTGTATAATCATCAACAAACTCTCCTAACATTAAGCCCATGACTTCCATAGGTACTCCAGCTCGGCCATGTTTTAACATCTTTATCAGAGCTAGTGAAGAAATCTGAATTGTTTCAGCTGCATCTGGAGTGTATGAATCATCGGCAAATCTTGCTTGGTCCCACATATACACTAACAAACAAAATTTTAGGCTCATATAGAGATAGTGTTTGGTTGGGTTGTGTTTGGATTGAGTTTAGTTGGATTTGGATTAGTTTAGTTTGATATTGGTGTTGGTTTAAGTTAAGTTGGATTTAGTTTGGGTTAGTTTAGATTAGTTTGGATTGGATTTAGTTGGGATTGGGTTTAGTTTAGATAAGATAATACTTACTTTAGATAATACTTACTTTAGATAATACTAACTCTATACTAACTCTATACTAACTCAATACTTACTTTAGATAATACTAAGGTAATAATAAATGTTGGATTATAATCAAGTGGTTTATTCGATTTGGATATTGGTTGGGTCGGTTGGGTCTAAAATGCACTGGTCGGTTTCCTTTTGGAAATCGTTCTTATTTTCTGGGGTTTTGAGATAGCTGTAGTAGATATATTTGGCTTCTTGGGGCTTTGGTTGATCTGGGGAAAGTTGGAGATTGGGATTTGTGATGAAAGTACTGTCATTGTTAGGAGCAGTATTTGTTGTTGGTGCCTCTACAAGCATACAGAATAGTCGGTTATCTCCTTGCCCACGGCATAATGGGCATACAATCGTCTGGCCTAGAAAGAGAAATGGACAACTAGCACAAAGTGGATGGCCACAGCTGAGATAGCAAAGTATTGAATGATCTTCTGCTTCACCTTCTAATTCAACTTCCAATTCATCTTCTAATTCACTTTCCTTGTTATCTTCCAATTCATCTTCCGCTTCACCTTCCAACTCATCTTCCAATTCACTCTCCTTGTTATCTTCTAATTCATCTTCTGCTTCATCTTCCGCTTCACCTTCCAATTCACCACTACTATCGTCGTTCTTTGGTTTCCTCTTCTCTTCTTCTTCTAACATCTTCACTGTGGCTGCTAGGCTATCTCTCAAGGCTTTTGAAAGATTGGGACTTTGAAAACACACTGGGCACTCAATAGGACTGCAGTGCCCTTTCATATAGCGGGCAAATAGGTGAAGAGGTGTCATTATTGTAGGACTTTCGCGAGCTAGCAGAAGAATCTGGGGTAGCATTTTATAGCTTAGCGTTGTAATGTAGGGTTTGAGGTCGCCTGAATCGGCTGGTCTGATGATCTGGTACTTGTTGCCTTGCAACTCAATTACTGAAGAGTTCGTTAATTCGTCGTTGGTCGTAACAATCTGGAAAGTGCCTAAATTACCTAGCACATATCTTTGTGAAAGTAATAGATCTCGTGCATCTTCTGGCACTTTAATATTGGCAAGTTGTAGATTGGATGTTTCAATAAATCGGCTATGCAGCCAATGAAGAATAATTGTTAGGCTGGTTTGGGTTAGTAATTGGCCATCATTGAAGAATAATAACAACCTTTCGGCGGCAGTCTTTTCGAGACACTTGGCACTTTCTCCTGATGGGTTGGGTTCTTCTGTGCGTTTGGCACGACGGCGAAGTAAATCGGCTTCTAAGTCTTTGAGATTGATACTATAAAATACCAAAAGCTCGTCATCATCTGAGATGGGCATTCTGGCCTTTAGACAGTAGGCTCGTATTTTATCTTGGCGGCTTTGGTACTTAGCTATTAGACGAGTGACATAAGTATCAAAAGGAATGGCTTCGTATTGAATTTTCAGCTCAGCCAACGTGGCTAAGATTTCAGCATACTCCCTAACATCGACATTCTCCAGTTGTAAGGTCAATTTGTCAAGTCCAAGATTCGTTTGCTTTTCGTCTTTCCTTGCCGCTACATAGTTGAATAAGAAGGAGTCCTTGATTTCTCCTGTTTTCTTGTAGTGCACATAGCTCTTCACTTCATCTAGACCCAAGAAGTCGTTGAGCACAAGTTTGAAAATCATACTGCCTATAGGTCGGGAGAGGAGTTCGATTATGGCAAGGTTTGTGCGATGCTGGTTCAGAATATACACTTCCACGAGCTTAGTAAAGAAATGATTAGTTAGCATCCAATAAACAAGATGTTCGTCAACATTATCTAGCACCAAAGTATCAATGATAAACATGTACGGAATGGTATCAGGAAGAAGACATAATGGTGGAGCCTGGCCTAAAATAGTGTTGTTTGGATTGGTACTACGGACATTTATGATTCTAAGCGTTCGAGCCTTAAGGTCTTGGAATAGGCCTAGCATTTTGAGACAAGTCGGGAGATGCATATCATTGGGTTTTTGCGTGCCGATAATTTCGATCTCGTTGTACTGTATATGCTGGCAAAGGCGGACATTTTCGTCTTTGGCTTGTTCCTGTTCTCTCCGGCTGAGAAGATATGCAAGTCGGATGATGACTGTTTCTGGCATTATCCATCCAGAAATACTAAGTCCCTCGCCGCTGCATTTGACTAAACCCAAGCCTCTAGTATCTGGTGGTATATTGGTTATCGCTTTGATTAAATAAAGGTAGAACATAGTGTTATACACATCATTCCGTCCTTTCTGATAATAGACTTGGGTTATTTCGGCTGCGACTCCATAGTTGGCACAGGCTTCTTGGTTGTAGCATTTGTTGTAGTATTCGGCATGGCCACAACCTGCTAAAGGCGGAATCTTCGTAAGAACACACTCGGCCATAATCATGGCTTTTGCTGGTGGAGTAGTTGGCAGCAGTTGATCGGTTAACCTTGGATCTCGAACAGGGGGAAGAGTGCCTATGATCCTATTCACCTGAATTTGAGTGGAATTATTCCGGCCCAGACGCTGAAGAAGTGACCATGGTGCTTCTAGAGATATTGTACTGCTCCCATTACCAGTGGGATCTTCAAGACCAACAATCTCATTTAAAGTGTCCGTTGGTTCAATAACAATTTTACCGCATTTGACACTCTGAGCTTGCCAGAGATCTTTTAAATCAATCCTAGTCGGCATATTACTACGCAATATGTATAGGGTGTACCCAGGCTTTAACGGCAATTGGCTAGCGGGATGGAGTAGCGTACTTAAAGTCCACGGCAAAGAGATACTTGTGATTGGCCGCATCATGGCAATACCAGACCCAATTAGATCAATACTATCACCCATACCCACAAACACCACTTTAAACGCTAATGTATATTCAGCATGTTGAATTGTGTTTAATGCCTCACAAACACTCACTTTCTTATAAGTATCTCTGCACACTTGTCCTGCAGCCGGATTGGACTCCATCGAAATCATCATCGTAATACAATCAACCATATTAATAACTCGAGATAAGATTCGCATATTTTCCATCGAATTAGCCCCATTGTTGTTGTCAATGTGAATCGTGATTTCTTTCACCTTAATAACAGCAATCCGGCGAAATAGTTCTATCGCCTCTTGTTTATCCGATTTACTAGCCCACGACGGCACTCGAAACTCAACCGAAATGTCTTCAGCCTTTACAACACACACTGGCGTATTTGTCGACACTTCAACCCCGCCCAAACTTGGATCCAGGTCTAATGTAGACCTTTGTTCAGTTGGCGGAGTATATGCCGTCACAGTTAAGGTAGCAGCACGACTCGAAAAGTTAAATCCATGTTTGTCTAGTTGATCTGAAGTTATACTGTTTATATCAAAGCGACTGTGCCGATGCGTCCTACGCAATAACTTATTCCGATGAGACAAACGCCTACGCGATGTTCCAGCAACGCTATCCATTAAGTCCAATAAAGACCACAATACAATAACAAGCAACCACTTAGTCACTTTCAATCGACAAGGCCTATTCATGCAGACCGCACTATCTAGCTTTAGATAAGGCATGCAATGAAAAACCAGCACAAATTTATCTACACAATAGTTGATATTTTCAAACCCCTTCTTAAGTTACCACCATCCCCCTAACACCACTACTCTACTTGATCTACCACGACCAATTAGCCCAAGATGAATTCTATCTCCTGCCCACTGGGTCTATCTATTATAGAAGTCTCAAATTAAGTAAACTCGCAATGATTCTCCTTCCAAACTCAATCCCGCACTAATCCATTTCAACCCCCAACTAACTCTACTGCAATAGAAGGGGTAAGTCTCAGACCATTAGACTAATTATTAAACCATTAGACTAATCCGATATCTTATCTCAAACTCAACAGCATGCCATCAAAAAGACTTATCTTCAGTTTAACCGCTTTTTATGAACATAGTTTTATCTCCCAAACCAACACTAACTCAATACTAATCCATTTATACTGTAATAGTTCTAATTTATATCATATTCTTTATCTCCTATTTACTTCCAATTTCAAAGCTATCTTACTTCATCTAATCCAATTACTCCCCCACTCCCCTAATCTTCAACTCAATACTAAACCCAATCCAATCCAAACCCAACCCAATACAATACAAACTCAACTTAATCTAACTCTAAAACCAGAATAAATCCATATCTTTTTACAATAGGAAGACTTCTAGTTTCTTTTAAGAAAAGTCATGTCTAAGATTACACACTACAATTCAAAAGAGCATATCAGAAGTTTATCATTAAAAGATCAAGTTATTTGGTTTAAAACCAACGCTAACACACTAACTCAATCCGATCTACAACAATTACTTCCCGAAATCAATGTCCACAAGTACTTTCCACCCAATACCACCATATCTAACACATCACATAATACCACCACTACATCTAACACAACACCCAATACCACCACAACTAACACAACACCCAACACCAACACCAATTCAATCAAACCGCCTGTTTATTTAGCCTGTCTTGAAAAGGAAGTCTTATACCCCAGCAGTTACACACGCACGGCCTTACAAGATCTCATCCAGATCATAATCCAAACTGCAACTACTCAAGACTTACTTTACCTTCACCAAACCATTTCACAAACTTTGATAACTTCTTTTACTCATCAGTACTCCGAAGAGTACGATCGCTGGCTAGTTCTAATAGCCATCAAACTTCTATCTACTAATTACGACCATCTTCACCGCCTCACTTACTTCTCCACTATCACCACCCGAATCAAAACATCCATCTCTACCTTCCGCGATCGAACAATCATTCTCAGTGATTACATCACCAACCAAGAACTCACCCACCAATCACCCGAATCCACTTACTTCTGCAACGATATTCCCATCTCCATCCAAGTCGAAGAACCCACCACCGACCAACTTTCCCCAGAAACCATCCCCACCCCCTCCATCACTACTCTCAATGAGTACTACCAAACCATCAGCCAACCATCCTTCACCCAACTCAACCCACCAGAACAACAAGCCATTCTCCAAACTATCCACTCCCTCCTCCCTACCACCGCACCCACACGTCTCCATAAACTCGCCCTCCCCATTCTAGAAGTCCTTATCTCACTTAGTACTCCACCCGCCCTCTCTCTTATCACCCATCTTCTCGCCACCCACGATCTAGCTCTAATCGCCCTCAACCAAGCCTACAACCGCAACAAGTACTCCTTCTACACCAGACACCTCCTTATAACTGCCTTAATCCTTATCTCACCTAAATTACGTCCTGATATCTGCCAAAAAATCAAAAAAACGCTTATCTCAAACTCAGATCATTTTTCAGAAGAAGACCAAAGATTAGGCATTGACCAACTACTCCAAACACTCCAATAAACATCGTATAATTAGCCCAGCTATCCTCATTTTTTATTTGCCTTGTATGGAACTAGAAAGGGCTATTGAAGCCACCCAAGAAGGCGAGTCGTCCCTCTCAGCCGAAAGATTCATTTTTGACCATTTAGATAGTGCCATTAGATACATCGGATTTATTGATTATAAAGAAGGCCCTAAATCACGTAAGATATCGACTATAGAAGCCCTCAAAAGTGCCTTTGTTTACAAACACCTCGCCAAGAAGCTCTGTACACCCACTTATCTCTTCCTTCTTAAAGACATTAAGCACAATTCAGCGACCAAACGTATTCCAGATAGTCTAACGGAAATGAGTTATGAAATCTATGCCGAGTCTATCAAAACACTACTGGAATACTATCCACAAGATACTATCAATATTTTGACTCGACCAGAATCACCATGTTTTTTAAGCGCTCTACTTAAATCTAGTGATTCATCCCATATTATTGATATGTTTCCCTGTTTCTTTTCTTTATCTAATCAAACATTTCACCAATGGATTGATTTGCTTATCTCCAAAAATTTTGTTGATATGATCTTTCAGTATCTCCATCGCGCTCAAAAACAAGGTAAAGAGACTCAAAGTCTTTTTAAACTTCTTTATCTTCTTATCTCATTCACAGCTAATATTTTTAAACGTGAATTTATTACACGTTCCGATCTTAACTATACTTGTTTTTATCAACAAATCTTATCTTATCTTAAACCTATCTTATCTACAGTTTTTCAAGATAAAGATTCAATCAACCGAACGGCTGCTTTAGAAGTCATTCGTGAAATTATCAAAACAACCGAGTACTTACCCAAAGAAGCAGCTCCTTTCCCTCTCCTTCTAGCCGCTCTTGCTGCCACCCCTACCTTTAGCCATTTCCAAGCCAATCAACAAACTCCTGATGTTCTGCTACGGGTACTTATTCTTATCAATACTATCACTCGTTGTATCAGATTTAAGACTCAGACTTTACTTCTCTTCTTTCAAGAGACACACTTCCTTAAGTACTTAATCCACTATCTTTATGCGGCTAATACGCATACTTTAACCAATGAAGTCTGCAGTTTACTTAACGAGCTTATCTATACAGGTAAGCTTTTCTATCGCCAAGCTTTAATTGAGATAGGCCATGAAGTAAGAGCTTTAGAGTTCAGTAAGCCAACTCAACTCTTCTCTAACTCATTACAAAGATATACACCACATGTATCTATCTTAGATAGAATTACACCAGCTATTCTTATTCTTTATCGACTTTATACATCTGCTATCTCTGAAACAAAAACAGTGACTACTCATAAATCTAATCCTAATTCCTCACTATCTTTAAAAAGATTCACAATTATTGATCAATCAACTGAGATATATCAACTAGCCCAAGAGCTATCTTTCTTTCATAATGCCAAATTTCACTGGTATCGCATCAACCGTATCTTAGAGCATGAAAAGCGACTGACTCTTAATTACATTCGAGATCCCCCTGAAGTCATTCTTAACTCCGAGCAGTTTGCACGATACTTCTGTGATTACATTTCATCTACTCTACCAGACTATCCACCATCTCTTCTCTAAGCCCTACAATCTTATCTAGTTAGTTCCAGTTGATTTAATCTTAAATTGTTATCTTATCTACTTAGTTAACAACTCAATACTAACTCAATTTAACAACAGCTTAATCTAATAGAATACATATCTTGATTTATTTACCACTTAATTTGTTATCTATTTCTTAGGCTAGTTTATTCTTATCTTATCTTATCTAGTTAGTTAACTTATTCTTATCTAGTTAGTTAACTTATCTCAACTTAATTCAACTTAATACTTATCTAAATCAAAATCTCAATCTCAACTCAACTCAATGCATATCTTATCTGATCTAGTTAGTTAACTTATCTCAATACTTATCTAAATCTCAAATCAACTCACTACTTATCTAAACCAAAATCAACATCAAAAATCAAAATCACAATCAAAATCTAAATCAAAATCAAAAAGCATAACTTATCTCAATTTAATCTAACTTAAACTCAAAGACAGGCCCATCACCAGCGACTATCTTTTTCTCTCCCAAATCAACATTAAACTTGTACATGCACTCACTCTGTTCTTCTTTCACACCCGGCCCATTACTACGACTAGCAGTTCCAGCTAAAGGACTAATTAAACCATTAAATAAGTTACTACTTTGCTTATCTAAAGTATTACTTTGCTTATCTAAAGTGTTACTTTGATTAGATAAGCTACCACTTAGATTGTTAGATAAGTCGTTAGATAAGTTACCACTTAAGTTGTTACTTTGATTAGATAAGTTACCACTTAGATTGTTGTTTTGATTAGATAAGTTACCACTTAAGTTATTAGATAAACTCCTATCTAAATTGTTAGATAAACTCTTATCTAAATTGTTATTTTGCTTATCTAAACTCTTATCTAAGTTACTACTTTGAGATAACAAATTATTATCACTTAATTTAACAATCTCTTTAGCACTAGACCCACCAACTGTCCCTGAACCACTCGTAGTACTACCCAGACCAGGCAACAAAGCAAGAGAATCTCCAGTGATTGTATCAGTACTACCACCCACATAACCCAATACTTCCCCCGTACTTAATTGATCACTTCCAACTCCTAATCCACCAACCACCTCTTCACTACTTACTCTACTACTTACTCTACTACTACTACCCATACTACTACTAACTCTACTACTACCCACTCTACCCATACTTACCCCAGTTGAACATCTAAATAACATCCTTAGGACTTCTCTTACCTCCTTTTCATCCATCAGTCCCTCTTTCTTCCGGAAGAATCTCACTAGAACTCGATACCCCATCTTTAAACCCACTAGACTCGTCTTTAAACTAACTCCATTTAATTTTAAGCCAACTGCACTCATAACTATTCTTCTTAAAACTTTTATTTATCCCCTGTTAGTAAATGGGTCGAATGCACAGCCAAGGCAAAGGAATCTCGGGTTCTACTACTCCCTATGTAAGAGATACCCCTAAGTGGTTAGATGCCAATGCAGAAGAAATAGAAAAGAAAGTTATTACTTATGCTAAGAAAGGTCTTTCTATCTCTGAGATAGGAACAATTCTTAGAGATGAGTACCAGATTGGACAGATGAAGTTCTTCTCAGGAATGAAGTTACTTTTCATTCTTATGAAGAACAACTTAGCCCCTGTTATTCCTGAAGACTTATCTTTCTTAGTTAAGAAGGCTATTAACATAAGAAAGCACTTAGAAAGCAACAAGCAGGATAAAGACTCTAAATATCGTTTGATTTTAGTGGAGTCAAGAATTAGTCGTTTAGCTCGGTACTATAAGGAGAAGATGATGATTCCGGCTAACTGGAACCCACCTTACCGGGCGGCCGTTAAAAGGAACAGTCGGCTTTAATAAATTGAGTTAAGTTAGTATGGTGTGGTTAGTATTGGAGTTGCTATTTGGAATGTTAATTTTTGGAGTACCCCCTGTTATTATGTCTCGAGAAGGAGGAAAGAAGAAGCCTTTGAAGCAGCCTAAGAAGCAAGACAGAGAAGAGACGGAAGATGACCTACTCTTCCGGGAAAGACAGAAGGAAAAGAAACTCTTAGATGAAAAGGCTAGAGAAGAACACTTGGCTAAACTTAACGGTAAGAACAAGAAGAAATAAACTACAATTTGATTTCATTGCGTTGTGTTGTGTTATATTACTAGTACTATTAAGTTATGGTAACCTATTTATAGTTGAGAAAAATAACCATTTCCTTTTTGGGCGGTTATGTTAATATAATAGAGTTCGCAATATCTATATAAGGGATTTCCTTATTTGGTAGTAATATAATAAAGTTCGCAACAGTATTTCCTTATTGAGTAAGGTTTTTAATATAATAAAGTTCGCAATACTCTTTCCTTATTGGGTAGTGTTTTAATATAATAAGGTTCACTAAAGTATAAATAGGGGGAGTGAAGTAGAGTGAAGTGGAGTGGAGTGAAGTGAAGTAGAGTGGAGTAGAGTAAAGTGAAGTAGTTTAAAAGTTTAATAACTTAATGTTTTATTAAGCAGAGGAGGTAACAACTTCTGGTGCTGCTGTTTTTTCTTCGGCTACTACTTTCTTACCGTAGATAGTACCGAAAGAAGATTTAGAGATAACTTCTATCTCTCCAGTCTTAACTACTTCATCTAGAATCTGTTTAGCTAAAGAGTTAGAGAAGTTGTGTTTAGAAGCTAAGTTAGAAGGAGTAACTACAGTCATATTAACTACTTCTTTCTTTACTTTACTAAAGATCTCTTCATCAAGTATTACATTCTTAAGTACTTTCTCTTTAGTAGTGGTTTTAACCCACTTCTTCTGGTCCTTTTTCTTAGTAGACTTATCAGTTGGTTTCTTTTGTGTCTTAGAATCGACCTTCTTAGCTGCCATGGGCTAAAAAGTAAAAAAGTGTATAAATTTGCTAATCTAATAAATTGAGTTAAGATTAAGTTGAGTTGAGTTAAGATTGGGTGGGGTTGGGTTGGGTTAAGATTGGGTGGGGTTGGGTTGGGTTAAGATTGGGTAGAGTTGAGTTGAGTTAGGTTGGGTTGAGTTAGGTTGAGTTGAGTTTTGAAAATAAATAGATAAGATAAGTACTAATATGTTGTTAAGTAGTAGATAAGATAAGATAAGTAGTGGTAAGTTTTTGAAAGAGGTAGTAGATAAGATAAGAATTGGTAAGTTTTGAAAATAAATAGATAAGATAAGTATTAATAAGTTGTTAAGTAGTAGATAACCTAAACTTAACCAACTCAATCTAATCTAATACTAACTCAATCTAATTGGTGGATAAGTGGTGAGTGGTTGGTGGGTGATATGTGATTGGGGTAGGAGTAGGAGTAGGAGTAGGGGTGAATACTTGATGTTGGGTTGGGTTGGGATTGGTTATTAGGGATCAGTGATGGTGGTAGTGATGTTGATCTATTAAGTGTTAAAGCTTGGAGTGAATGGATGGGAGATGAGCTCTAGTGGAGATAGTAGACGTAAAGGTGAAGAAAGAGTAGAAGTTGGTCGGAAGTCAAATGATGATGGGGAATGGAAGGGTTGGTTTGGGTGGTTTACGGAGTTGATGGATGAAGAAGAGAATATGCTTTGGGAAGATGGATATGGAGCTGCTCTTTTGATATACTGGATACTGAATTGGGTAATGCTTTGTTCTTTTGGGTTTATGAATCTACCTGATGGTGTCTTCTTAAAGGATGCTGGATGGATTGGGTTGGTTTCTTGGATGATCTCGTCTTTACTAGGAATATACATGTTGTTGCACTTCATTAAGGGAGTTAAGGCGATGGGGTATCGGTATCGGGCGGGTGTAAGATTGCGAACGGGTGGGTTCTTTAGTACACTTGGGTATTACTTGAGTTGGTGGTTTTGGGGTCTACTAACTGGAGGTATAGCTAACAATACGGTTTATCATGGTTTGCTTCATGTGTCTGGAGTTAAGTTTTTGATTGCACTGATGGTTTTGATAGGGATACTGGGTATACTGAATATAGCTTTGATCTGTTGGATACTGGCTAAGCCGGTTAATAGTAAGACGCAGCAACGAGGACATAATGTTGGAGTAGTTAAACACGGTCTGGACTTAGTGTTGATCTTTGGACTGCTTGGTTCTTATGTTATAGCTATTATTAAGCCAGAATTCAGACCAGAATTAGCACCAGGCTCCGTATAGATTGGTTAAGTTGAGTTGAGGTGAGGTGAGTTGAGATAAGATGAGATGAGATAAGATGAGATGAGATGAGTTGAGATAAGATAAGATAAGATAAGAAACTATCCAATAAACTATCGTTAGATCTGGTTGAATTGTGATTTTGATTTTGAGATAAGATGGGGTTAAGTTGAGTTTTGATTTGGAGATAGACGGTTGTTGATTGGTGAGCAGAGTGATTAGATATTAGGAGATCGTAAAATTTGCGAGTTAATGTCAATCAAAGTGACGCAACATATGTCCAAAAGTGGTAATCAAGATACAAAGAAGAGTAAAGTGGACTTATTGGACGCAAATGGGATGCCAATTGAGGAAGAAGTAGTGATACAATCGGAATTGGCCTTGAAGACTAGGTTTGAGTCCTTTGTGACGGTAATAGATGAAGAAGAACAGTGGCTTTGGAAAAGAAGCTTTGGAGCACTCATTGTCCTGGAATGGGCTATGTTGTTAATGATGCTGCACATGTTATTTGAGAGTAGTGGAGCTTGGGAGAAGAATATGCAGACTAATACGATGTTTGGCTGTTTAGCTTTAGCAGTGGGAATACTTGGAGCTGTTTATATTCTCTTACAGATGATTAGAGGGTTTAAGGCCCTATCGTATCGGCGGCGACTAATGAGGGAGAAGGGTTATGGTTGGAAGGGAGTAATAGGATATTATGCTCGGTACTGGGCTTGGGGCTTATTGGGCGGATTGCTTGGATTTGGGTTGCTTAATGGGTTTCAGTTGATTGGTGGTGCAGGAGGACTAGTGCCTTATGTATGTGCTATGGCAGTGTATTTAATGGGATTGGTAGGACTTATTTGGCGATTGCTGGTTACGGCAGGGAAAGATAAATGCATAGCTGAAAGGCGGGGATACCAAGCTGCGATAGCTAAACATTTGGTAGAGTTAGTGCTAGTTGGCCTGATTATTAGTGTATGTGCTATGGCGATAGCTACTCCGGAATTGCGTGCTGACTTGAAGCTGACTCTATAAGAGTAAGCTATTGGGTTGAGTTTGGGTTAAGATTGAGTTGAGTTAAGTACTGGATTGGGTTGGTGTAGGAGTTAAGAAGATACCAATAAATGGAGTTAAGTATTTGGGTTAGTGTTTGGATTTCAGTTTGGTGATATGATATTGGGGTTTGTATTGGGTTAGTGCTTTGATAGGTTAAGATATTCGGTTGAGCTTTGCTGGACTGGTTGGTGGAACTGTATTAGTGACCAAAACTGTTGGTTGATGAATTTCCTAAACGAGTAATTGGGCAGCCAACTATTTAATGAATTGGTCTTGGGTTGTGATGGAGAGGGTGAATCAGAATGAGAAACTAGATAGTGTGTCTGAGTATGCGGATTGGCCGTGGGATATAGTGGGCCGGGTGGTGGATCTAGTGGACTCGGAAAATAACCGCTTGAAAAGAGTGGGTTGGGGATTGTTTGGCTTGGAGTGGTTAGTATTCTTCTTTATGAGTACGGTGGCGGGGTTGGTTTGTGGTGTAGCTACACTTGCTAAGGTGTATGGAGATCATAAAACGAAATACTTGTTTAGCTTGTTTACTGGTCTTTGCTGGGCTTATATCTTGCTGCGTATTATTGGAGGTGTTCTGACCTTTAGGCATCGTTATCTACAGAATCTTAAACAGAAGGAAATGGGACTGGCAGATATAATTGCTGATTATACTTGGTATTGGGGGAAAGGTGTAGGATTGTTGCTGCTTAGTATTGGACTGGTGCTGGGGTGTTTATTGATTCCTGGTTACGGGGCTGCGATTGTTTATATTGTGGTTGCGACTGGTTATGCTTTCTTTAAGATAATCTTGATTGCTCGGCTCGGACAGAAAGCAAAGAAGACGTCTAATTGTTCTGATAAATCGGCTTATTTTGTAATGATGGGCATGTATGTTTTTGAATTAATCTTGCTGGTTCTTATTATTGTAGCATGTCTGTTGGCTTTGTGGCACCCAAAATATCTTGATACTTTGAGGTTTAGTGACGCTGACCGTAGCGAGATATATTTGAACTGGAAGAAGGCCAATGAATCATTTGGAGCACAAGGCTCGTAATAACCCAGCAATACTAACTTATACTAACCCAATACGAAGTCCATCTTAACTAATACTAACTCTATTAAAGACAAACCTTGAGATAAGTGTGGGTACCATTTATTGGGTTAGTATAGGCGTGAGTTGAAATAAGATGACGTCATATCGAATTGTAGATATGCAAAACCAAATTGGTCAAGGCAGCATGGTTATATTAAAGCTACGTGTTAGCAGCAGTGAGTACTAAGTAGTGAGTAGCGGGCCGGTAATCAGATTGAGCGTGTTAGTATTGGGTTAGTATTAGGCAGTGGTCGTCTGACAACATTACAATAACCCAATAAGGCGTTGAGACTAGATTTAAATCCAGACATAATACAACTACTTCTAACCCAATAAATATTGATGAATTTACTATCGCTTAGTAGCAATCGAGTTAATACTAACCCAATACATTACTACGTAGTCATAAATGCTTTAGGTTGAGTTGTGTTTATTAAAAGCAAGCCAGTTGTCTTCCATAATAGAACAGTAGGCCAGTAAGGCTAGTATTGCCTAGATTAACAACCAGTGCTTCTATTGGGTTAGACATAAACCGTTGTTGTTGCTGGCATAGACAAATCTGGTATCAAGAACTCTGGCCATTTCATTGGAATCAACAACATAATGTCATTCGATGCGCCGAGTGATTCTTAATCCAAGATAGACTAAACTAAGCGTGCCAACAACAATATCTAGAAGACTATCAGTTTGCCAAAAGTCAGGCAAATCAGAAATATTAACGGCAATGGCTATACCAATAATAGTTGCTATCAGTTCTTGTATGAGATGAAGTTCATTTAAGGGGAGTACTTTTTTGACTCGTTGGTACTCTGCTTTGTTGATATAATAACTGCCAATAGAGGAAAGATTAGGATTTGGCTATTTTCAAGTGTAAGCCTGAGCTTTTATCAAAGGATTTATTTAAACTAATTTTCATACTAATACTAACCCAATACTAATACATTACAATATCTACTTCATAAATTACCTAATAAGGAAATTTTCTGATGTATTTATAAACCTGAAAATTAAATAAACACGAGAGTTTAAATAACGGACTGAAGAAACAACTCCTTCATTAACCAATACTAAACCATGTCTATCTATAAAACCCCATCCCAGATAGCACCATTAGATAAACCATATTAATTTGGGTTTGCATGTTTAAGGTTAATTTTGAGTGGAATTAGCGGAAAAATAAATAAATTCGAAAATTTCCTAATTAGGTAATTCTAAAATTACATCATATTTCCTAATTAGGTAATTTTCAAATTTCTTTCTTTAAATATAGTTGTTTTTTGCACCTAACAAATGAATCAAGCATATAATCAATCAGTTCCAGCGAATTTCATACCAACCCAATATTCAGCCCAGCCTTCGAATGGGCCAACATCAAACTCACCTCCTCAGGTACAGATCGTGCTCAATCCAACCCCTCAGGCATCTCAACAAGCCTCTCCTTCCTACCACCAGGCCCAAAGCACGCCCTACCCCGCCCCTCCTGCCTATCTACAACAAGCCCCTCAGGTAC
>NW_026250523.1:0-911 GCF_024244095.1 Nematocida homosporus | reverse complement strand
GTTGAGTTGGATAGAGTAGTCAGTTCTATTTGGTTGGCGGAGAGGGTAAGAATGGATTGAGATGGGTTGAATGGGATGGTATTAGTACTGGGAGAAGTGGAGTTAGAGGATGAATTGAATGGGGGAGGAATGGATGGGATGTGTATTTTGGTGATTGGTTTGGAGTGAGTGGTGGTAATGATAGTGGGTTGGGTGGGAGTTGGCGGGGAGAAAAGAAGCAAAGTGTTATGGCTGGCGCAAAGAGGACCTTGAGGAGTAAGTTGGACACTGGCTAGATCTGTATGGTTGGGGGCTTGATAAGTGAAGATGGGAGATGCAGATCTTAGATCGAAGTAAGTAAGAATATTATCTCGAGTAGTATAGGCCAGGAAGTTTTGTTGGATGGCGACTGAAAGAATGCCGGTGGTGGCGGTTGGGAGAGTTGCAATTAGGGCGTGCTTGGCTAGATCCCAAATCTTGGCGGTGCGGTCACTACTTCCAGAGGCTAAGATGGAAGAGTTATTGCTATCAAGTGACATAGCAGTCACACTTCCTAAATGGCCTTTGAGAGTGGCAGTGTTTGCATGGTGGTGCCAGACTTTGATAGTTGCGTCATGACTAGCAGAGAGAAATTGATTGTTTGAATGGAAGCAGAGGGCAGTAATACCTCCAGTGTGACCGGTTAGTCGGCCGTTGGATTTGTAACTTGGTACTGCTTTATTTGTAATTGTCATGGGGTTAGATTGGGTTAGAATGACGTGGGCTAAATATATTTTAGTGATTGGATTGGGCCGAGTTAGTTAGCATAAGCTAGATTGCGTTAGGTTGATGTTAGTGGGGTTAGATAGACTTAAATCAACTCAAATTGAACCAAAACTAAAGAACTATTAGCTCAACTCAATAAAACTTAACATAACATAACTCAATACAAC
>NW_026250637.1:0-20652 GCF_024244095.1 Nematocida homosporus | reverse complement strand
AAAATCACAGCATGCCATGAAAAGCCTCTCTACCTTTATATCTCTTGTCGAGAGGCCGATTGGCTTTGTTGCCCACCCTTACAAGAAGTAGGCTATGACACTCTCCATCCACTTCATGTCATTTCTGCCTCAGCATAATAAATCTGTTGGTTAACTGTGGTGTTTGTACGATTCCCCCACACATCTTTAATGAAGCTCTCGAGATACCTCTACTTTTAGACGAGTAAGTACATATAATGTAGATATTTATTCCATACTACTTTAGATAAGCTAATACTAACTCAATACTAACTCAATACTAAACCAACTCAATTAGAGTATAAATATACGACGAAGATTGAGAAAGGACTTCCTATGACTTCCATGAGATACATGAAGGATTCGCACAGAACTATATCAGAACTAGAAACGGCTCAGACTCGCACCCCAGAACCACAACTCGAACCTCTGATCAATAAAACCGACATCAGCCTGAATGATGATTTGTCTCTCGTTGAGTATATTTGACTGAGAGGTCTCTATCCTCCCCTGGGGCACAACAAAATACTATCTATTTAGTTAATGTTATCTTAATTTGGTTGTTTACTGATCTTTATTGGGAAAAATTATGTGCTATCTATTATGAAAATGAAGATAGGATTGAATAGGGTTGGGTTGAGTTTTGGATTGGGGTTGCTTTGGTTGGAGTTGTTGGTTGGTGTGAAGGGAGCGGATGCTGGTGCAGGTGGAAGTTTTGGTCGGGTTTGGCCGAATGGGGAGTTCATGCAGAAAATAACTCGGTTGTCTGCGGAGTTAGATAGAAATGAGTTAGATAGAGATATGAGTGGATTAGGTAGAGATCTGGGTGGGCTGGCTATGGGTAGATTAGGTAGAGATCCGAATGGGTTGGATAGAAATGAGTTAGCTATGGGTGGATTGGGTAGAGATATGAGTGTATTAAGTAGAGATATGATTGAGTTGGCTATGAGTGTATTAGATAGAGATATGAATGAGTTGGGTATGGGTGGATTCGATGGAAATATGATTAAGTTGGCTATGAGTGTATTAGATAGAGATCCGAATGAGTTGGGTATGGGTGGATTCGATGGAAATATGAATGGGCTAGCTATGGGTGAATTGGGTAGAGATCCGAATGTGTTCGATTTAAGTGGGTTAAATATGAATGAGTTAGGTTTAAGTGGATTGGATGGATTAGGTAGAAATATGGGCGGATTGGATGGATTGGATATGAGTGGAGATAGATGTGGAGATGTGGGGTTGGGGGGTGTGGATTTGGATGAAGATACGAGATTACGGAGGATGCTTGAACATATTGTTAGTCAAATACTGGTGGTGCCTTCTTATTTGCCGGAGAAGAAGTCGTGGAGTAACTCGAATAATTGGGTGATAAAGAGGAGTCTGAAAGAGAGTAAGAAGTATCACATAAGCACTGGCGATCCTATGCTGCAGTTTAGATGGGTGAGACTGTCTAGAAAAGACTTGGTGAAATGGCAGAAAGCATTACTGGATAATGTGTCGGAGGTTTGGGTGAATAAGTTGCATATTTACTACTTGTTGCTTCAGGCCAATGTGGAAGAGTATGCTTTGTTATTGGCTTTGATAAAAGTGCTAAATACTCGACGTCTTGTTCTTCATGATTGGCTTAAACAGGGGGAACTTAAGCAAGGATTGAATATTGATACACACTTGGCTAGGTTTAAGTTGGCTATAAATCAGGTTGGCCGGGCGGATAAGCCTTGTCCTGGAATGAAGCTCTGGGTTTACTTTAGGAATGTCCTGCTGGTGGAACATGGGAGATTGTTGCGTGAGTTTAAACAGGTTCCTTCTGTGTTGTTTCAGTTGATGTACTTTCATCTGGATGTAGTGGAAGCTCAGTTGGCTAGGTTTGAAATGGAAACGTCGATTTTTGGTGGAAGTAAGATCAAGATGGCCTTATCGACATTTTCTGTTTTGATGGCGGATGAAACTATCACTAAGCAGTTTGTCACTTATCTAAATGAGATCCCGGGAGCGAATATTTCTATAAAGATTAATCTGCCGAGTGTGCTGGATGGGGTTGGTCTAGAGCAGATTGTGAAATTGGTTCTACTAAACCCAATGCTAACCCAATGAATTGTGCTGGCCACGGGGATTCGGTAATAGATAAATTGGGGATGATAGTTTCAAAACTGCCTTATAAGAGAGTGTATCTCTCAACTGATTTGAAATCATCTACTTACATTACACGGGATGAAATGGATATAGTTATTCGTTTCCTTGATGTTCTTTATGCTAATGCCAAAACGGCTGTTTTGGCTCTGGATGGAATGACTGGTGTGGCAAAGGATAGTGATAAGATTGTGGATTGGACGAAGACAACTAAGTGTAGCTTTGGTAATTTGACTCTTTCCAATATATCTGATGAGTTTGCTTTGAAGTTTATTAGTGTTCTAGATCCTATTATTCCCTTAGTAATCACCCAGTGTGTTTTTAAGGATGAGAGCGATGCTATCCGAAAGACTCTAGAACTCATAGAGGCGACCCAAAAGAAGAATATTATAATTGCTTCTATGCCTGTACAGCACTTGCTAGGACTTAACAACACAACTATTACGTCGGTAACTCGTTTTGCTAGGCGGCTGTGGACGTATACTACTCCACGGTTTAAGCTGTCGTTGTATTCGTTTCATTATAACTTAATCGAGTTTGCTAATCTTTCTATCTGGGCCAACAATCCGTTTCCAAACCTAGCGCTTATTAATGAAGCAATAGCGTTTGATGAGTTTAATCGGCCTCTTCCGGCTTCAGCTAGTCCTAACCTCAACCGCATGTTCTGCTTCAAAACAATCCGACATTCGACCGCTTATACTGCTAGCCAAACCGATTACTATATGCAGAAGATGCTTAAGTCCATTCGATCAACTATGGAGGAAGAGCCAAGTTATCAAATCTACCATAATCTAACTAGTATCGAAATATGGCTTTGCTACAATAATACTAAAGGTGTGGTTGGCCTAGTTTTAACTATTATTCAATTTATCACCCAAATCTATCCTACAATTACCCATATTACTATTGACAATGCCGCAGTCACCAATCACACTGCTCAGGTGCTTGAGAGAGAACTAGATATACAATGGAACTGCCAGAAAACCCGTAAAGACCCATCTAATTTACCCAAAATCAAAATTTCCCTCCACAACAAAACATGCAATGCATACTTCTCCTACCAAATCAATCACCACTATACAAACCAGCATGTCGTTGAATCTATTGTTGAGATCACTCCTATCCCCAATTACAGACTATTTCCACCTACTAATTAACAAAACACCAAAAGTATCTCCAGACCAGACCCATCCGCAGTAGTACTAGCACTACAGCCATACATTGACCAGTCCCAGCTAAACTTTCGGCCAAAGAACTTGATTTGGCATTAAGTCGGGTTAATTCAGGACAAAGAGATAGGAAGGAGGTAATATTAAGGTTACAATCCAGCTACAAACAATAAACGTGTCCTTTCAACAACTGTCAGACTTGATTTGCTTATATCTGGGTTAGTATTAAGATTTTGTTGGGTTGAGTTATGTTGGGGTGGGTTGTGCTGGAATGGAATGGGTTGGGTTGAGTTGAGTTGAGTTGTGGTTTGAAAGTGTTATCAGATAGGAAATAAGATTTTGAGAAGCGAGTCCTAACTTCTTAGGGTTTTAGACATTCTTCAATGCAATATTCTTATCAATTTCTGACTGTATTTATAATAGTCCAGAATTGTAATCTTAACATTCTAAGATTTCTATCTGCCATATCTATTCTTTCAAAACAATCAATAAGTAATAAAACTCTCAATCCCAGTAGATAAGCAGCCAATCCAAAGTAGAGTTTAGTAAAAGTCCTACACTAACCCATTCTATTAACATCACCTAAACCAGCCAAATCCACCAGTATAAATATAACTAGACTATTCCGCATAGATGTAAATCCAGCCCAAATAAAATGACCAACAATATCCATACCCTCTTTATAGCAGATAACTCTACTACTTCTAACTCACCACCATATTGCTACCTAAATACTAACTAGATAAGATCAACTAGATAACATCAACTCAATACTAACTAGATACTACCTAGATACTCAATACCAAACTAACTCAATACTCAATACTACTTATCCAATACTTAACTCAATACTAAATACTAACTCAATACCAACCCAAACCAACTAGATAACATTAAACCAACTAGATAGCACCAACCCAACTAGATAGCACCAACCCAAACTAACTCAACTAAACCAAACTAACTAATACTAACTAAATATAAGATTAACCTATTTATACCTTTACTTAAACCATTATTGACCTACTTACTTAGTCTTACCAAAGATATTAGCCTCTTTACCAAGATGACGTAGTTTTCCTATTCTTTGGGCCGTATCAGTAGACATCTCGCGAATTCTTTCATAGACTTCAGCCGAATGATACTGCAATCCCGTTCTCGGACAGCGATAATGAGCAGCCAAACCGGTTAAATCACAAAGTTCAGGCGTAGGCCGATTAGATACGCGAGTAAACAAAGAGACAAATAAAGGAGACTCCACTAACAAACGATTATAAACCTGTTTTAACGTCTTACTCTTAGGCCGAGCACTAACTTTCATTCCTTTTTTGCACTTCTAGCTCAACATTCTTATTTATCCGGGGAATCTTCACTTGAGCTAATTCCAACAGTTTAGATCCTTTTACTTGACAACCCAATCTAGAAGTCAAAGTTAAGCCTTTAGCACTATCCAATAAATCTTCTTCTCTTTCCGTTAAAGATCCTTTTGTTCTTTCATAACTACTTCTATCCATAACTACATGACAAGTAGTACAGGCTAAAGATCCTTCACAAGCCCCTTTCAAAGGCACCCCATACTTATGAGCCGTCTCCAATAAACTAACTCCCCTCTCAACCAGAACTGGCACAATACTACCTTCAACCGCAAAGAACATCCGGACTGGATCCATAAAAAATACTCGATCTCTCCCATATCTCACCATCACTCCCTCCCAACTCATCTTAGTACATCTCAACTTAACTTAACTTAGCTTAGCACAATGCTCAACTTAGTACTACTTGCTCAACTTAGTACTACTCACTCAATGCTACTCAACTCAACTCAACTCAATACTTAACTCAACATTACTAAACTCAATGCTAACTCAATACTTAACTCTACAGAACTTAATACTAACTCTACTCAATACTAACTCAACTTAGCTTAATACTACTCACTCAATTCAACCCAATACTTAACTCTACTCAGCTTAATACTTAACTCAATACTACTAACCCAATACTTAACTCAACCCAATACCAATCCAATACTAAACACAATACTAACCTATTTATTGATAAGCAAAGAGACTGTACAGTAAACTACTAAGACTAGACCAGCCAAAGTATTAGCCAACTTAATAAGTGTTATATCAAAATCTGCAAAGTATGCACAAAAAGGCTACAATTAGCTAGAAAGACTAACCAGTCTATCCCTTCTAAACTATCAAAATACACAACTTACATTTAAAAGGAGGATTAGAACAACTCCTAAATAAACAATCAACAAACTATAAACTAGATATCTACGAAGACTACAAACAATCTCCATTCTTTTATTCTTTTATTTTTTAGGCCTTGTAATGATTATCCCCACTAAAGAGATTAAGAAAGTTCATGAATTCATTTTCAGAAACGGCTGTATTGTGGTAGAAGATAAACCAACTTTTGATTTTCATCCTTTAATTGATGTAACAAATCATAAAGTTATGAAGATAGTTAAGAGTATGAACTCAAAAGGATTATTTGATAGGCAGTTTATTTGGAAGCATGCTTATTATACACTTAATGATACGGGCGTAGAATGGTTGCGTAAGAAGTTGTATCTGGGGATAGATGAGTACCCGGCCACCCACACTCCAGTACCTGCGGCTGAGAAAGAGGTAGTGGCTGAGGCTGGTGCTCCCCACTTTAACTAATAAAGGCTGGCTAGTTTATTGTGTTATTTTAGATAAGATATAGTTATTGGATTTTGATTTAGTTGGGTTTTGATTTTGAGTTAGTTGGTTTTGAGTTAGATTTAGTTGGTGTAAGTAGATAGTGTTTAGTTGGTTTTGATTTTGGTTTTGAGTTAGATAAGATAGTGATTTGGTTGGTTTTTGATTTGGTTGGTTTTTGATTTTGGTTCAGATAAGATAGTGTTTAGTTGGTATAAGTAAGTAGTTGAGTACCAAGTAGATAGTATAAGTTGAGTTAGTGTAAGTAGATAGTGTAACTAGATGTAAGTATATAGTACCAAGTAGATGTAACTAGACGCACCTAAACGCAACTAGATAGTAAATAATTGGATGAGTTAAGTTTTTGATTTAGTAGATATGGTATGTTAGAGAGATAGTTGTGCTGAGTATTTACTGGGTGGGTTAGGATGATGGAGTTGAGTGGGGGCGGTAGGTGGTGTACCAGTGGTGGAGACGTGTGGTGATTGGGGTGAGGTAGTGAGTGAGAGTTAGATTGAGTTGGTGGATGCAGTGGGTGAAATGGTGGTGGAGAGGATGAATGAACTGGTTGAGATGGTGGAGGAGATGGTTTCGAGTGGTTGGTGGAATGAGGAAGGAAGTAAGAATGGCGAAGAGGAGGAAGGAAAGAGTGAAGGTGAAGAAGAGAGAGTGCTTTCTTTCTTTTTGGAGGATGGTATCTACTTGGTAGAACATATCGTCTGGAGTGCGGTTATTATCGATAACTAGGTCGCACTTTCTTCGTTTGCCGGGTAGAGAGATTTGTTGGTCGGCGGTTGATTTGGCGACTTGGAGGTCTTTTTGGGAGAGGGATATTCTATCTTCTTGGGTTTTGGGACCACAGGTAACAACTAGGACTTTATCGAAATAGTCTTCAAGATGGCATTCGTAGAGGAAAGGGACTTCGGCGAAGATAGTGCCTTGGCCTTTAAGTACGGCTAAGAAGATGCGACGGCGGAAGATAGAGATGATTTTAGGGACTAGTTGGATTTTGGTTGAGTTAGGAGATTCAGAGTTAAGATCGGCTTCAATTTGTTTAAGTAAAGCATTAGGTTGGGTTGGGTTAGTATGGCGTTTGTTATTAGATTTGGATTTGGTGGAGTTGGTTGATTTGGTGGAGTTAGTTGATTTAGTCGACTTGGTTGATTTGGTTGATTTGCTGCTCTTGGATGAGTTAGTACTGCTGTGACTATCTTTACTATCGCTGCTCTCGGATGAGTTGGTGGTGCTGTGACTATCTTTGCTATTGCTAGTGCTAGTGCTATTGTTATTGCTGTGTTTGTCTTGGCTATTCTTGTTATTGCTGGTCTTAGATAGGTTGGTGGAGATATTACTGCCGATAGTTGGATTACTGGCAAGGACTTCTTGAAGAATATCGGAGAAAGAAAGTGTTGCGAAACCTCTTTGTTGGATGTATTGAAGGAGAGTGCTTTTGCCGGTACATTTCCCGCCGGTTATGGCTATTTTCTTCATATTGGTGGATGTAGTGGGGTATTTATAGACTAAGGTTTTGATTTAAGACAAAAGTACCCAATGAAGTATCGTAAGTTTGCTGAGCTGGAATCGACTCAGTTGTATGGGATTGAGCATAAAGAAGAACTTGGGGATCGAGAAGTAATTGTTTGTGATGTTCAAACAGGTGGGATAGGACGTGGGGGTTCAAATTGGATCTCTTCAGCCGCATCTTTAACTATATCTATTTGCTGGCGGGAATTGGGAGTGGCCAATCCGGCACTAGGAACTTTGCTGGTAGTTAAACGAGTGCTAGAGAGTTATGGCGTTCGAAATTTACTAGTTAAGTGGCCAAACGATCTTTACTTAGTAGCGGAGACTGGAGAGGTCGGGTTAGGCGAGAAGATGGGACGTGGGAAGAAAATAGGTGGAGTCTTGGTGAATGTAGTTACTACGGAACGCGGTCCTTTATCTATTATTGGGTTGGGTGTGAATTTAGCTAATATGCAGCCTTTGGCTGATTTAGCACAATTTGGGTACCAGCTAGATAAGGAGGTCTTAATTGGACAAATAGTTGAAGGAGTTGAATTAGCGTTTCAAGCTGGACATGAAGAAGTTTGGGGTTGTTTCTTTCCCTGGCCTTATGTCTACTTCTTAGGCCAAAAGTGCACTATTGAATCTATTGCGGATGAGCTAGTTCTATCTGGGCCATTAGGCCATACGTTTAGCATTAGCAGCCAGTACTCATACTGTCCCGATACTAACCAAATCTATCTTAAATCCAAGCATCCTTTTAATTAGTCCTTCTCTACCTCTTATCTAGCACTAACCCAATACTAACCCAGATATTATAATAAACCCAATGAATATCTATTTACATTTAGATTTAGCACAACTCAATACTAACTCAACCCAACCCAACCTAACTCAATACAATCTAACCCAACTCAATACTAACCCAAACAGATCCCAAACAGATCCTAAACATACCACCATGTCTACTTATTTTAAAATACACCCCCCTGCAATGTGCCCCCAGATTGCTAACAGCAAGAAGACTCTTAAAAAGCGAAGAAAGAAGGCACCAGTTCTCCACATTGATTTCAAATCTAATCTAGATTTTGTCTCTCTTTTGAATTTACAAGATTTCATAAACAATACTTTAAAATCAAAACACACCGCCCGACTAGCCAACTTATCGCAAATCAAAAACCCACATTCAGTTAATGTATTTATTAGTCAGTCATCCCTACCCGAACTAGGTCCTACCCCCGCCTTTATCTCTACCCTCAAAGAAAGACCGCCCCTTGAAGAACTTCCATTCATTCTCTCCACCCAACGACTCAAGACTCAACTCACCACTATCCCCAACCTCCCAATTCTCACACCCGACCAACTCCAGCCCTTTATTCTCAAAGACCTAGATGCCATCTACTGTCCCTCCATCGAGCCCCGCCTACAGCACATGCTTTACCAAGAAAAGCTCGGCTTCTTCACCAAGTACGGCCAACTCCCCGACCTCCAAGCCAACCCCATCTTCAACATAACCCCCAAGCTAATAATCACCACCCCAACTACCACTTCACCCCAACCTACCACTCCATCCCAACCTACTACTACCACTCCTCCCCAGCCCACTACTCCTACCAACACCACCACCACCCCCTACCAAACCATTCAAGTCAATGGCCAAACGTTCATCCAGTATACTAACCCAACTGCCTATCCAATTATAGGCCTAGATTGTGAAATGATCATCACCGACCAAGGCAAAGAAGTAGGCGATATTGCCATCGTTAATGAACACCACCAAACCCTTTACCATAAGAAAGTCAAACCCCAAGGACAAGTCCTTGACTACTTAACCAAGTACAGTGGCCTCCAAGCCTCCTCTTTTATTAACCAATGCCGGTGTTTCACTTGCCGCCCGCCTAAATCCCGAGTTAAACGCCCTCGACCACCCCCCTGCACTAAATCCGTCATTACCTATTCCGAACTTCTCCAAGACCTAAGCACTATCATAGGTACCACCACCATCATTATCGGCCATGCTCTTCTTCACGATATGACCGCCCTCAAAATCTACCATACCAAATTCATTGATACGTCCTACTGCTACTTCAACAAGCACCACTACAAAAGCAAGCTCAAAGACATCGCCAGCACCTATCTCAGCCTCACTATCCAAACCGAAGCACATTCCCCCGCCACAGATGCCGATGTCTCCCTCCAAGCCCTCCAGTACCAACTTGCCCTTCTCCACCTACCATCTACTACTACCACCCCATCTACTACTACGACTACCATCCCATCTACTACTACTCAACCCAATACTACTACTACCATTCCATCTACTACTACTACCACCCAACCTACCAATACTACCAATACAACTACTACTCAACTCAATACTACCTACCAAGTCCTTACTCCAACTCCTCTCACTATTCACTCCCACCACTCCTCCAGCCCCACCCTTACTCTACCCACCGGCCTTAACTTCATCTTTGTCGCCCCCAATGCCCCATCCATAACTCTTCCTCCCAACTCCCTAGCCATCAACCTCTTTACTTCAGATCACCCCAACCACTCAAACCACCCCGATCACTCCAACCAACCCAACTACTACACCATCCACATGCACTTACCCCAACCATAAATACACTTACCAACTTACTTACTTACCTTACACTAACTCCTTCACTAAAACCCATCTTATCTAATCAGCCTAGATTAAGTTGGTTTTAGTAAACAGTTATTCCTTATCTAAATCTAAACCTCAATCTAAATCTAAATCTAAATCAAAACCTAAATCTAAATCAAAACAAACGTAACTTAAGCCAATTTATTAGTCGAGCTTCTCCACTGCAATTCTAGCATGTCCATTAGTCAGTACAATCCCTAGATCGGCCGCTCGCTTAACAATATCCACCCGTTTCTTAGCTCCAACCCCACGAGCTATCTCTCCACAGTAAACTCTATTAAGAGAAGTAAGTGCTTCTAAATCCTTTAGATTGTTGATTATAACCTTCTTAAAACCGTTAGGCAAGATATGTCTGACTAGCTTATTGCCTTTAAATCCAATACAAGGCATCTTCATTGTACCTTTAAGTCCTTTACGTACTTTGTTATCAATACCTCTTGGTCTCCTCCAATTAGGCTTAACTCGCTTAAACTGATCACTTTGGAATCGATTGAATTCTCTTCTAGTTTTCTTTACCTTTACAAATTGCACTAATGGCTTTGTAATTAGTAAGTGCTCGTTATTCATCATGGGTTAAAACAAAAAAAAGAATTTGTAGTGATAGTAGTACTTTAGATATGCTTTTAGTGGGTTTAGTTTGGATTGGATTGAGTTAGTATTTAGGTGAGTTTGGATTGAGGTGAGGTGAGGTGAGCTTGGTAGTAGATGAGATAAGTAGTAGTAGTATTTATTTAGATAAGATAAATGTAGTATTTTGATTTTGATTTATGTTGTACTTATTTAGATAAGATATAGTATTTAGTAGATATAGTATCTGGTAGATGTTATTAAATTGATGAGGTTATTAGGTGGGATTGTTTTTGGTTAGTTGGAGTTGTATCCAGTGCCGGGGCATTTCTAGTTGCTTTTTGCGGTTGATAAGGAGTCTTCTGTCCTCTTGGATATGGGTGATGGTGAAGTTGGTGGCTTGGGCTAGAGTTTGTAGATAGTTGAGGGTGAAGAAGTAGGCGTAGGTGCCTTCGCCGCGTTGGTAGAGATTTGGGGCTAGGATTTGGTGGGGTTTGAATCGGAGTTGGGTGAGGTCCATTTCGGCATAGTCTCGGAAGAGAAGTGTGCCTTGGGGTTTGAGTGATCGGTTGATATGGTGGAGGACGGTTTGGTGGTGGTCGGGATGGATGGCGGAAAGTGTGAAAATAAGAAGGACGAAGTCCATATTGGTATAGAGTTGGGGGAATGGTTGGGGGAGAGTGGCATTGTGGGTGGTGAAGTGGGTTGGTATGAAATTGGGTCGGTTTTGGATAATATTAATGGCGGCGGCGGCACAGTCAATTCCGAATAGATGGTTGGTAGTTGGGATTTGGGAAAGTGTGCTGCCGGTGCCACAACCTACTTCAAAGATGCGTTGGTTGGTGGTATTGAGCATAGGGAATTCGCTGAGGATCCAGTGTCTTTCTTTGAAGAAGGCTGTTTGGTGGTTGGTGTAGAAATGGTGCCATGGCTCGTAAGTAATGGTTGGGGGAGTAGTAGGAAGATGTGCTTCGTCATTTTTGATCTTCTGTTGGGCTTTATGAAGGGCTTCTGGGGAAAGGGAGACATCATCCCAGGCATTTTGTGAGAACTTATCATTGGGATCTAGAAGAAGACGGTTGCGCATATAGAGATTGGCTTGGCAGAAAATTTGCGATGGATAGTGCGATAGGCCTGTGTTTAGTTGTTTTAGGTGGTTTGCTTGGTTGCAATTGGTATAGATCGCGATTTAGTGCTTCTAGTAAATGTACAGGTAAAAAGCACCCGAGATATGTTTTGATTATTGATCGTAATGGTACTGTAAGTGAACAGGAGATTGAAAGATTAAGAGAGAAGTATAAAGTTGAAAAGATGGAGTTGTATAAGGAACGAGATTTTGTCACTGATCATAATGGGTTTATAGAACAAATAAGAAGATTTGTAGGTGATGTAGATCTAGAGAATAAGATAAGTAGTGTAGATCTAGAGAATAAGATAAGTGATGGGTTGGGTGGTGATGGATTGGGTGAGAAAGAGAAAAAGGAAGAGAAAGATAAAGATAAGGAAGGGATGGATTCGGATAAGGGTGACTTTGCTGAGAAGATAGTTGAATATGATCAGATTGAAGCATTTATTGCGGCTAATCCTTTACTGTTTCCGGATTTGGTGTTACTGTGCTCGGGGGTGAGTACTTATCGAGTGAGTGCACCTTACTTGTTGTATAAGGCGGAGATGTGGCAGTCGCGTTGGGGATTTTCGGAACGGACTTTAGGATGGGCGTTATGGCATTATAAGCGATGTTCTATCCGTAATGGGCGGTAGAGTGGGCTGGGAAGTAGTTGGTTGAATAAAGGACAGAAGAAGCTTTTCAATACGGGTGTTCTTAGCTGCTGATTTGGCCAGGAAACGGGTGAGAGATTCGGAGCTGCGCCAGAAGATAGGTTGGTGGTAAATAAGGTTGCACATTGTAATACTGGGTTCTGGACCGGACATATGGTAGGGAGTTGGAGATTCAATGAGAAGAGCGAATCTTTTGTAGTACTGCATGGATTGCTCAATGGTCATGAGATGGTCGAGGAAGTAGGCCTCTGAATGCTTAAGACTAAGCCGGTCGGGTTTAAGTGCGGCTTCTTCTAGGATAATTAGGCGTTTGAGAATGCCGCGGAAGTCTTCGCCGATAACTAAACGTTGGATTCTTTTGATCTTGTGTTTTTGGGTGTACTCAATCTCGCCTATTTTAAGAGTGAAACTGGAGTTGGTGATTGCCAGGGCAAGTGGGACTTTCCAGCCGTTGAGAGGATTCTTTTCTAAGTCTTCTTCAATGCTGATGATTCTTTCTTCTTTGTCGTTGCCGTTGATAGTGGTGGTGGCTATTTTGATCTTGCCGTTATTAAGATAGATTTCAATGGTAGCTTGGGAGCTGTAAAGCTTGATCAGTGACTGTTTGCCGGAGAACTCTTTTTGAATGAGGTTGGCGTAGATACAAAGCTTCTTGGCGATGAGATCAATAGCAAGGAAGGATCCGGTGGTGAAGACGAGGCCTTGTTCGTACTTGGTTTGGAGTTCGAGCTTTTCGAGTAGAGTAAGGAAGAGATTGCTTTTGAGGGGAGTTTTGACTAGGAGTTTAAGAAGGGTAGCGATATCTTCCTCTTGGGAAACGAGAGAGGCTAGGTCTTCGGTGGGAATTAGTTCATTAAGGGTAATGATGTCTTTGCCGAGTACGATTTGCTTTTTGATGATGTTGTGCCAGTAGGAGGCTTGGTTGAAATCAGGATGGCTGGTGAATTGGGTAAGAATAGCTTTGAGGGCGGGTAAGTTAGTTCTGCCTTTTTGAATCTCTTTGTTAATATGGTTGATAAGGAAGACATCGAGGTCTTTGCTGAAAAGATGTGACTCAGTTTTGGCTTGGTCGATTTTGAATGCTCTTATGATTACTTGGCGGACTTGTGGGATTTCGCGGAAATGGTTGAGCATCTCTATCTCTTCTTCTAAGTTGGCTGTCTTTTTAGAGAGTCGGAACTGGAGGTGTTTTTGATTGATTGTTTGCCAAAGGACTTGTTTAATGTGCATGGTTAGCCAAGGGAAATAAACGGTGAGAATAAGGGCTCTTTCGATCGCATCTTTATCGGTAGGAAGAACAGCAAAGACACTTTGAATGAATCTCTCTAAGTTCCAGCCGTGCTTGATTATAACGGCTTGCTCGGTGGACTTCTCGGTTGTATCTTCATAGATCTCAGCAATGCACTTGACTAGGCGTTTGAAGACTTCTATTTCGCGGCATAGAAGAGCAAAGTACTCGCTGGCACAAAGATCGTTTAGTCTGTCTTTAGAGATATGGCCTAGACTTTCCCGGCAAATAATGACGGACTCGGCATACTCTTTGTCAATGATAAAGGCGACTTGGAAGAAGAACTTGGCCAGTGGCTCGGCTTTTTGGAAGATAATAAGTGACTTAAGAATGAACTCGGCGCCGACTGGACTGAATTTCGCCATGTCCTTGATGATCTTCTCCGTATACTCTGTTTCATCCGGATGGTAAGTTTCTGATAGTAGCTCGGATAGTTCTTTGGTGGTTAGCTTCCCTTTCTTGTGCAGGGCAAAGACGGGTTCGCGGGCATGATAGATAACCCGATGTGATTTACCAACTCGGATGATTTTCTGTAAAGTTTCCTTATCTTTGATCTTACTCGCCTCAATGCTAATGAAATCTAGTACTGAGATCCCGGGTAAGTAAAAGATCGTCCCATCAAATTCCAAGTCTGTCTTTGCCAGCCAATCAACCAGTAAGGCTTTCTTCGTCTCTTCAGCCTCTGCAAACACGTACCCAAGGAAGAAGAACGGACTAAGCTCTTTCTTGTGGCTTTCGGGCTGCCGCAAGAGTAGTGAACTACTCGGATGGTACACGCCCAGGGAATTGGCTAGCGCAAAGGCGCACAAGTCACAACGCACATTATCTAAACTCTTCTTGCGCAAGGTATACTCCTGGGCCAACGAGACTAACTCCCGAGAAGGTGGAAACACACGGTCCACCGAAGAGTACTCCACACAAGGCACCAACTCGTGCTCTTTCAAAAGCCCACTTTTACTAACTCGATCCAACCACCTATCTCGAAACTGAACCATAAAGAGTCCCAACTCAAAGATCTGCAACAAGATTCCCTGGTCTTCTTCCGTCTTCTCCTCCGCGCGAATGATCTTATGTGCTATTTTGCACAGGAGAACCACTACTCTCTCCATCTCCGAAACAATCTTCTCCCCGCCAATACTCATAAAGAGAGCATCCAACTCAGCCTCCAAAGCCAAGCCTTCTTTCGTCTTTTCTTCCTCAATACTGTTCTTGATTCCATTAAGTCGCTCAATACATCCTTCCACATCCTTAACCTCAAGTTCTTCCGAGGCCACAATGCTAGGCACAATGTACTTACGATTCAGCATACTCCTTTGTCCCTTCTTCATGTTATACCTACTTTCTAACATGTATCTATACTCGCCAATAATTCTTCAGTATCATGGCAACCATTTAAAACACCCCCTACCCTCTCTACTCCCAAGCTAACACACCCCAACATAACACCACATAACCCAACTACATCACAATCTTATCACACTACTTAACCCAACTACATCACACCACATAACGCAATCTCATCATAATCAACCCAATATAACATTAACTTAACTCAACCCAATACCAAGCCAACACAATATAACATTAGCTTAACACAAACTCAACACAAACTCAACTTAACACAATCATTTACTAAAATCGCAACAATACCTTTCATTTTCCAATTTCAAATCCAATCCAATCCAATTTCAATTTCTAATAGAGAATTCATCTAGTTTATGTTTATTTAGATTACCAGTAAATCAACAACTAACCAATAAATCAACTAATAAACCATCCAGCTGCCATCTACTTATTATCTAATTGAGATATAACTACTAAACTAACCCAATACTCAACCCAATACCAACTCAACTTAACACCAACTCAACTCAATTAAATATTAGCTCAGTAAGAATTGATCTAGTTGAGTTATACTGCGGTGTTCAGCCTTTACTCCAATTAAATGAGGCATCTTTCTTTTAGGTATTTCATCCACGCGATCAACAATCTTGTAAAGAGAAATACCAAAGTGCCGGCAGAACAAAGGAAGGTGCTGAAACATTCCAGCCTCTGTATTACCCATTAGAATAAACAGACTCTTGATCCGACCGCTATTTTCATACATCTCCATCAACTCATTATAATCCACAACACAATTAGAGATATCACTTAACAACAAAGGAACGATCTCTTTCCTAGCTACTTTTAAGCCAGCAACCAAGTCTATAACTCTAGGCAAGACCCGCTTTTTCATTTTTATGGAGAGTCGCCGACCATTAAGATTGCAGAAGCGTGATGAAATACTTCGTAAGCGCGAAGTGGAGCCAAATGTCCCAGAGATTGACGATACGTTTATTTCGGATGAGGAATCAATTGAGGACTCAGAAACCATTAATGAAACCAAATCTCAGCCCCTAAATAAGGAAGTCTCTTTTAGTCTGCGCTATATAATCTTATCTATTCTAGTTGTTGGTTATACAGTTTATATCTTAAGTGTATACCGACGGTGCTCCGGTTTAGTCACTCGTTTAGAGGAAGAAGCCTTTAGTATGCAAAGAAGAGTGGCAGAATTGGAGTCTTTATTGAAGAGTAAGTACCGCGAAGTAGATGTAGCCGACTATTTAGAAGGTGCCCGTATTATCTATGATTTAACTACACCGCCCTATCAAACTAAGAACTGGTTACTTGGCCAGCGCAGTCAAGGCTATAATGGAGAGTTGGCTATTGATAAAGTGTGCACAAAAGGTCATTGTTACTCCTTTAATGGCTCAGAAGGAAAACTAGCTATTGCCTTTAAGGACGAGAAGATTATCAAAAAGATAGGTATCATTCATCCCATCTTTGATAGTAGAAAATCAGCTATCAAAAGATTTAGTCTTGATTGTATTGTTAACAACAAGGAAAAAAGAGTAGGTGAGTTTGAGTACGAAATACCAGGTGATTCTTTCCAGCAGTTCTTGTTCCCACCTCAGGCCTGTACAGGGATTGTTTTAAGGATTAAGTCCAATCACGGCAATCCTAATTACACCTGTATATACAAGGTCTATGCATTTGAATAGAATAAATCAGTTTATTTACTCAACAGATACTCTTCGTGGTGGGGCCGTTGGTAGTGCTGTCCATTGAAACTGCCGATGGAGGTAAAGAAAGACCGATTTGGTCAAAGTAGCAGCAAAGATGGAAATACCCGAAAGATTCGGTCGGTCTAATAGGGAGGTAAAGGCACATAGACAAAGTAAAGATGTCAAAACCAGCAGAGCATCACTTTTAGGCCACCCTCGCCCTGTAACTAGCCAGATAACCAAAAGTAGTTTTATCCCAATCGGATTAGTTGATAGCAGATAAGCAAAAGCAGCATACTGGGCAATAAAAAACAAAACTTCACAAGATAGACCAATATGATAACAAAATAAATCAAGTTCACCAGACAAGAGTCTTTTATAACTCCGCCAAGGAAGACTCTTCCTTAAGTAGATAATTGAAGCACCAATCACTACTATGTATGCCGAGTAAAGCCAAACTAGTAATTGAAAAGTTAGAACAGTAATTCCATTTTGGGAATAAAGATACCAAAAAGATAAGATAGCAAAAACAACAACAAACAAAGCATACTTTTGTTCTAAAGTCCGTTCATGTAGTATACCTTTGGTAAAGAGAAAGAAGCTGCATAAATTCAACAGAACCAAAAAAGTCAGCTTATCAGTACCAGACTGTCTACCTGAATATTCAGTAAAAGCCAACCAAAGGGCAGCTAAAGACAGAATTCCGGCCGCCAGTAAGAAGAAAGGTGTTTGAGGCCACATTGTTTGTATTGGAGTGAAGCCGAAAAAAACGTCCTGACAGGGACTCGAACCCAGAACCTCCTGATTAGAAGTCAGATGCGCTGCCTATTGCGCCACCAGGACCTAGTTACAATTGCTCCAGAAACATACACTAAGTACTAATCTAATAAGATAGCCGCCCCAGAAGCACTGATAATGAAGTAAAGCGATCTGATGTACATATCTTGTTTATTTTTGGCTTTTATCTAGGAATGACTCAATTCAATGACTCTACGAAGAAACAAAAGCCTGTAGTCCAAGTTGGCTATGATGAAACCAGAGATTGTGGTGTATGTACTAACAATGTAGCCGAATGGGAAACTCCCTGCAAGCATTTATACTGTGATGATTGCGTCGAGGCTTTTCTTCCCAAAAATTGTGCCGTCTGTCTTATGTGCGATACTAAACTATATGGAGGTCCAGCCGTCTTTCCCTACTCACCGCATACTCTCTAACTAGTCGTTCGAGTTAAGTCACGTGACCAGATAGGACTCTAACAATATTAAATCGTGATATTAACTTTAAGATAATTAAGATAAACTTGTATTAACTTAACCCAATATTAACATACTTTAATGATATCTAGATGGTACTAAGATGTGGTAGTGGTGTGGTATTAAGAGATGGTAGTGATGTGGTATTGATGTGGTAGTGAGTTAGTGAGATAGCAATGAGATGGTAGTGAGATGGTATTGTTGTGGTAGTGAGAGATAGCAATAAGATGGTAGTGATGCGGTAATGAGATGCTATCTAGATAGTATTAAGGTAGTAATGAGATAGTATCTAGATGGTAATGAGATAGTATCTAGATGGTAGTGAGTTAGTGTTAAGATGGTAGTGAGATAGTAGTGAGATAGCAATGAGATAGTAATACGATGGTAGTATTAAGATGGTGTTAAGTTGGGTTTAGTTAAGATTGGGCTGAAGGGATGGGCAGGGAAGTAGACTCTATGGGAGTGGATAGATTAGTGGAAGTATACGGAGTGTCTTTTCTAAGCAGAACAATAAACCTTTCAATAGCTACACTGACAGTGATCATATAAATAATGATTAGATAGAGAGAAGGGTATAAGAAAATATCAAAACCACCATCAAAACCAATTGATATCAAAAAGAAAAGCACAGAAAGCATCAAATTAACCGGAGTCATCCAAACAAACGAGTCCGATATAAAGATAAAATGGTTTAACGTTGAAATGTAAAGACATAATGAAAAGACTCGACTAACCAAGGAATGTCCAGCTAAAGTCCCAGTTTGACTAATAATATCTACGGGACCAAAAGACTGATAAACAATCAGGAATGAAAAACCACCATACAAACACCCAGATAAAACACTCTCTTTCACCGATTGTACCGTACTTACTCGTCTAAAAAGTCCTATCTCCACAGATAAGGGCGAAGTAATCAATGAGTTATAAAAGATCAAAAACAACGAAGAAGAAGCTATCGATCCCGAAGAACCAACAGAAATACCATAAAGACACTGGCAAACCGCACCAGCCACACACTTAAAGATATAGAAGAAGTAAACAGCTTTCAATCTTTCCAGACAAATAGTCCCATGATGAACCACTAACTTCGCCATCGCAAAGAAAGAAGGAATAATTACATCAGCCACAAAAGCGGCTTTCTTTCCTTCTTTACCCAGAATACATACACCTATATCGGCCTCTTCAATCATTCCTACATCATTTTCACCATCACCAACGGACAAAACAATACTTCCTTCTTTACGCAGCAAATGCACAATCTCTTTCTTATCATCTGGAGTAGCCCGATAAACTATCACTCCTGATTCTTCCTTAAGCGTATGATTACCCTGAGCAATCTCTTCCTGTAGTAAGTCAATAGCCATTCGCCCGGAAAGGACTTTAGAGCCCGCATGACTTATCCGGGTAGAAGAGGCACAAGAAAGAGCACTTTCTTTCCGATCACCAGTTATCATCCAGATTTTGATGTTCTTCTGTTTGATATGCTGAATTGCTACGTTAGCATTAGCTTGAATCATATCTTCAATATAGATAGTGCCGATATACTCTAAACCAGCTTCTAATTCCTGAACTAAACCAATACCATCCAAAACTGGGACTAGTTTAGTGGCCGGTCGAATAGATATATCACTAAAATCTAAGTCTTTATAAATACTAATTTCCTTGGTATTTTGATTAGAATTATTGATAAGATTTTGATTTTGGTTTTGATTTGAATTACTATTAGGTGCTTCTGGTTGGAATGAGAGTATTTCGGTGGCTGATAGTTCTTTGGCAGCTACAGAGAGGACTCGGTACCGGCCATCAGTTACACTTAAAGTCTCATGCGGTACTACTTCTTCAGAACCTTTCACAAACAAGAAGCACTTATCACCCACTTGGGCAACTACTCCCATGCGCGAAAGACTTGATGAAAAAGGCATAACTGCTAAGATCTGAAACTGATAAACTTGTGACTGCCACTGCACACTCACTAAATCATCCTCTCTTCCTAGTAGAACCAACCCTAATTCTGCCAACTTACTAAGTATAGCCATCTCTTCTTGGGAGACTCCTCGGTACTCCTGGCCGACTACTTCCACCGAATGACACAAGAGCATAGCCAGTAAGTTAAGTCCGGCATATTTTTGGGTTAGTAAATCACTTATACTCATTTCCGCCAAGTAAACCAACTCCTCTCTTCCCTTCAAGTGCATCCCAATTAAGACCATTTGATTCTCTGTCAAAGTTCCAGTCTTATCAGTCAAAACATGAGTTATCAGTCCAATATCTTCAATCACTCCATAAACACTACATTCAGCAAACTTATTCTCCTTAGCCATATCCCTATCCGACTGAATGTACACCGAGTAAGCCACTCTTAAACCATCCAAAGTCACAAACAAAGATAAGGGCACCAAATTACTAAAAATAATGATATTAGCCGCAAAGTTCCTAATAGCAATCCAAGGCAAAGACCTACCAGGATACAAAGACCCCAACCAATTACTTTTGATAATAAAATAACAAGATGATAGTGAAGATAAAAACAAAAC
>NW_026250531.1:0-989 GCF_024244095.1 Nematocida homosporus | reverse complement strand
GACTCGCACCCCAGAACCTCAACTCGAACCTCTAATCAATAAACCCGACATCAGCCTGAATGATGATTTGTCTCTCGTTGAGTATATTTGGATGAGAGGTCATTATCCTCCCCTGGGGCACAACAGTAGTTGATACTGGCTGTAGAAGAATTGTGCTGACTTAGTATTAGACTGCCAAGATCGTCTTCTATCGTTTGTGTCATGCCCATGAGAGAAAAGATCCCTCTTAGTCAATACTAACTCAATCAAAGACAAAGAAACGTATTGGGTTACTCAGATAGTAGGTGTGGTATTAAGTTGATTGTCAAGAAGGTGTAACGCCTTGGACACTTCTCTTTAGATCCCTTGGCTAGAGACTCGCCTCTTCCATCAGATATCTAACGCTTGCTTGTCTCTTTGAGATCTAGATGAATTCCTTTGAAAGATCTCGATATCACTCTATATTACTCTCTTCTTAATCGTATCTTAATCTAGATAACAAAACTTGCTACTCTTTATAGTTCTAATGCCGATCTAACACTTGTAAATTCACTACCAACTACTAACCCAGGATTCGGATTGAAACATCACGTAACTTAAATGATGCCGAACAATAAAGGCCAAGGCAATACTAACCGCTAATTAAATAGTGCTGGGAATTCTCATACATACCAGTTTGATATGCTTTGTTGGTGTCATTTAATGCTGTTTTATAGTGATGATTTATGTGGGCCGATGCAATAACTTAATCTAAAACCGTTGACAGACTAAATGAAGCCAAGGCCAGGCAGATACTATATTGCATTTATCTGTCCAATATATAACAACCTTATACAATTTTCTTTATCTTATCTCTACTGTAATGCGAATTGGCCTGTTAGCTTTACTAGCATTTCTGTTAGGGTTTGCCACATGCACAGATGAACATAGTGCATTAGAAATGACTACAATGAAAGAAAATGACGATGATAAATCGATGGAGTTAATCAATCAACTTGCGGGCATAATAT
>NW_026250517.1:0-857 GCF_024244095.1 Nematocida homosporus | reverse complement strand
CTCTCGAGAACACTGGGCATGTGTACAAAATTTTACCCAATTAAGTAATAGATTGGACTCACCACAAATCGGAATTTTATTTCAAAATTGTTGTTTGTTTTGATTATGTTAAATTACGTTTAGTTTAGTATTGCGTTAAGTTAAGATTAATATTGAGTTGGGTTTAGTTTGGTTTGGTTTGGTGTTGAGTTGGGTTTAGTTTGGTGTTGTATGACATAAAACCAACTCATTGGTTCGTACCAAAGGATGAAGGTAGTTGGTCATACTGAAGAAGATCTTATTTGTACTTGATGATATCATCAGGTGATCATAAAGTATAGATAACGATGAAATCAATAAATACATTGTAGTTTCACTCCCAATACCAACTCAATACCAACCCAATACTAATCCAACTCAATACCAACCCAAATCGTTTATTTCTTGATTAATCGCACACGTATTGGGTTAGTCGAGAATTCGAATCATATCAAATACTAACCCAATTAGCATTAGTATTGGGCTAATATGACGTCATTTTCGCGCTCATTATCGCCTACATTCAATAAATGGCCAACCATGTCGCATTGAGGCATATCACTGCTGCAATTAGTATTGAGTTAGTATAATAAGATAACTTAATATAATAACAACTTAATATAATTCAATAGGTCGGACTGGTTTCAGATTAGGACTGAATGAGTCGTCTGGTGAGCATAGACCTGTACGAATTGCAAATGAGTTGGGTTAGGTTGAGTTGAGTTAGGTTAGTATATTTAGTCAGCCAAAGCTAAATGTGCCCTTGGATTACCTATTTAGGCAAATTTTGAAAGCCAATCCAAATCCATGCATAATACTACTCCTCTTACAGACAATCT
>NW_026250514.1:0-827 GCF_024244095.1 Nematocida homosporus | reverse complement strand
CACATGCACAGTCAGTCTCATCCGCGCCTTATGAACCAAGTGAAGAGAGCGGCTCAAAGCCTAGCTCAGAATCTGCTCAAGAAGGCTCCAAGTGACAATCCCACTCGATGGGTTGATGTGTTGAGTGTTGTTGTTGGGGCCTACAACAATCAATGGAACCATGTTATCAACAATACGCCTGTTGGCATGTATTATGCCCGACGTCTTGCCTTTTCCCCGTCCTATCAAAAGCGTGCCACAAGGTCTATAATCAAGAAGAAGTAAACTGGTTGTGCTGTTGTCAGCAAAGGGAAATTCACTCATTGGTCCTGTTCTGGAATAAAATCGCCTTGTAAGCCCTCCAAACCTAATACACGCCCCTACAAAGATAACTTCAATGATCAGGTAGATGCTAGCTAGCCAAAGAAGCACTTGTGTGTGATAAGTCAAACCATAGCAAGTATATAATAAAGGGACTCTTTGTTGAATAGCTCTTGTTGTGTTAAGTTCGCGTTGAGTTGGTATTGCGGTGGTATTGCGGTGGTATTGAGTTGGGTTCGTATGGTGCTGGTCTGGTGCTGGTCTAATGCTGTTAATGTTAAGTCTGGCGACACTTTGTGAAGACCCAAATAAAAACAGCCTCAAATCCGCACTAGCTCAAAGCCCCATTCGCCAAACAATAAACTAACTTCATTTATTGGGTTTAGATCAAGATCAAAACTTAAGATTAGAATATTTATATATTTTGGGATTTGAATTTAACTTGAAATGTTCAAAATAACTCTAACTATGGAAGATATCGAACAACTAACTCAGTATTTACAAGGAGATCGCAATCGACCCGCTGG
>NW_026250603.1:0-8240 GCF_024244095.1 Nematocida homosporus | reverse complement strand
CAACCACTCCCCACTTACGTCACCTACCTCACCACTACTTACATTACCACTTACCTCACTCATACTCACTTTACTACTACATACGTCATTACTACCCACTTTACCACCACCCACTCCACCACTACCCCACCTAAACCCACTCAATCCCATCTTAATCATACTGTATATACGTCCATAGACATTATACAAACTAAAACTAAGCCAACTTGGAACTCCCAACTTAACCCAATCGACCAACTTATCACTCCACCCCCGCCAAACCCAACCCAAATCCAATCTAAAGCAATTATCTAAACTCAAACTCAATACAAAGCATGCCATCTTATTTATTTGCCCCCCTCTTTTTATTTTCATGGCCCAGGCCAAACGTGTTGAAGAGATCTACCAAAAGAAGACCCCAATCGAACATGTTCTTATCAGACCCGATTCTTATATTGGCTCAATTCAAGCTGAAACCCGATCTATGTTTGTCTGGTCCGCTCAAAATCAACGTATTGTTAGGCGAGACATTACGTACGTACCCGGATTGTACAAGATCTTTGATGAAATTCTTGTTAATGCCGCTGATAACAAAACTAGAGATCCAAAAATGACAACTATTGAGATATCAGTAAATAGAGATACTCAAGAAATTTCTGTTTTTAATGATGGGGCTGGTATTCCCGTTGTTCTTCATGCCGAAGAAGGTGTTTATATTCCTGAACTTATTTTTGGTCATTTACTAACCTCTTCTAATTATGACGATGCTGAGAAAAAGATAACCGGCGGTCGTAATGGATATGGGGCTAAACTTTGTAATATCTTTAGTACAAGATTTGAGATAGAAACGGCCGATCGTAAATCACGTAAAAAGTTCCATCAAGTCTTTACTCAGAATATGTTGCATCGTGATCCACCTACTATTGAGACTTATACGGGCTTAGAATTCACTCGTGTTACTTTCATTCCTGATTTAGCCCGGTTTGGTCTTCAGAGTTTAGATGAGGATTTTATGGCTTTGGCGGCTCGGCGGGCTTATGACTTAGCTGGGACTGTACCTGGGATTAAAGTGGTTTTTAATGGTCAAACTATTCCTATTACGGACTTTAGGTCTTACATTTCACTTTATGTTGGTTCGGAAGTTGAAGTTGTACATGAGGCTAAGGGTCGTTGGGAAGTAGGATTTGTCCTGGGAGAAGATAAGTTTCAGCACGTATCTTTTGTTAATCGGATTGCTACACCAAGAGGAGGGACACATATGGCCCATGTAGTAGAACAGATTATAACGGCTATTACTGAAGCTTTAAAGAAGCACGATAGAGCTCTTAATCCTAAGCCGGCTTTAATTAAGTCGCACTTGTTTATCTTCCTTAATTGTTTGATTGAGAATCCGGCTTTTGATTCCCAGACGAAAGAAACCCTTACTTTACGTCCGGCTGCTTTTGGATCAACTTGGGTGCCTTCAAGTAAGTTCTTATCTGGTGTGTTACAATCAGGTATAGTAGAAAGAATTGTTAGTGCTGCTCGAGCCCGGCAAACGCAACAACTACGTAAGACAGATGGCCATAAGACTTCTAAACTAAGAGGAATTCCTAAACTAGATGATGCTAATAATGCTGGGACTAAACATGCGGCTAAATGTACGCTTATTCTTACGGAAGGAGATTCAGCTAAAGCCCTGGCTGTTTCTGGTCTAGCTGTAGTAGGTCGAGATAATTATGGCGTCTTTCCTTTACGGGGTAAGTTACTTAATGTCCGTGAGGCTACGCATAAGCAATTACTAGAGAATGCTGAGATTAATAGTATTAAGAAGATCTTAGGACTGCAACATGGGAAGACTTACGACTCAGTTGCGGCCTTAAGATACGGTCGAGTAATGATTATGGCTGATCAGGATCATGATGGGTCGCATATTAAGGGTTTAGTTATTAATATGTTAGAACACTTCTTTCCTTCTCTCTTACGTATTCCGGGCTTTTTAATGCAGTTCATTACCCCGATAGTTAAGGCTTTCCGTGGGAATGACTCAAGGGCTTTCTTTACTCTTCCGGAATTTGATGCTTGGCGGGCGGGACCGGAAGGTCGTAGTGGCCAGTGGCGGGCTAAGTACTACAAAGGTTTAGGAACTTCAACGGCAGCTGATGCTAAGGCTTACTTTAGTGCTTTAAGTGTACACGTGAAAGAGTTTGCTGCTTTAACTCCAACTGATTCGGAAAGATTAGAACTGGCCTTTTCTAAGAAGAAGGTTGAGTGCCGGAAAGACTGGTTAAGAGCTTTTGTTCCGGGTACTTTTTTAGATAATCGGGCGCAAGTTTTGAATATTGCTGAGTTTGTTGATCGGGAGTTAATTCATTTTTCAGTAGCTGATAATATTAGATCTATTCCTAGTGTTATTGATGGGTTGAAACCCGGTCAGCGTAAAGTTCTTTACTGTTGTTTTAAGCGGCGTTTAGTGCAAGAGATAAAAGTAGCTCAATTAGCCGGGTATGTTTCTGAACATTCAGCTTACCATCATGGCGAGCAGTCTTTATGCCAGACGATTGTACATTTAGCCCAGGACTTTGTTGGATCTAATAACTTACCCTTACTTAAACCGATCGGACAGTTTGGAACGAGATTGCAAGGGGGTAAAGATGCTGCTTCAGCTAGGTATATTTATACGGCCTTAAGTAATGTAGCCCGCTTAATCTTCCCAGCAGCTGATGATGAACTACTAGTTTGTGTTCAGGATGATGGGATTAAAGTTGAGCCGGTGAAGTACGTACCTATTATTCCTATGCTTCTAGTGAATGGTTCGGAAGGAATTGGCACGGGATGGAGTACTAATGTTCCAGCTCATAGTCCTCGAGCTGTTTGTCAAGCTGTCCGGGCTATGATTAAAGGAGAAGTAGCTGAAGAGTTATCTCCATGGTGGCGGGGCTTTGTTGGATCGATTGAACAATTAGGAATGGGTAAGTGGCGGACGAGTGGCCGGGTAGTAGTGAGTGGCCAGCGGGTGGAAGTCCGAGAATTACCGATTGGTCTCTGGACTCAGAACTATAAGGACTTCCTAGAGACTTTAGTGGAAAGTGGTGAGATAAGGGACTTCCGGGAGCACAATACAGATACAAAAGTCTTATTTGAGATAACGGGAATGAGTGGTGGTGATTTAGAAAAACGGTTAAGATTGACTTCATCCTTATCAACTGGGAATATGGTAGCTTTTGATGCTACTGGTCGTTTGCAACGGTATTCAACGGCTAATGATATTCTGGCTGAGTTCTGTGCCGTACGTCGGGAGTTGTACGTACGAAGGAAAGCGCACGTCCTGCAGAAACTCGGGGCGGAAAGAATGGTGCTGGAGAATCGGGTTCGATTTATTGGGGCAGTAGTAAGTGGTGAGTTACAGATTGTACGCCGGAGTGAATCTGAGGTGGAAGCTGATTTGGAACGGGCTGAGTATGCACGTAAGGAAGGATCGTATGACTACTTACTAAATATGTCTATCTCTACTCTAACGGCTGAGCGACAGGCTAAACTAGCCGCAGAAGCAGAAGCCGCAGCTGCCGCCGAAGCAGCTGTCCGAGCACAAACTCCAGAGGATATGTGGCTGGCCGATCTAGATGCACTAGAAGCAGCTTTACCGGAAGAAGAGCATGTTGATCCAGAGGCTTATAAGTCCAAAGGCAATAAGATAGCTAAAGGAAGAGTGAGTAAGGGAAAGAACAGTAAAGGTAAAGAGAGTAAAGTAGTAAAAGGTAAAAGTACGGGTAAAGGTGCAGTGGGAATGAGTAGTAAGAAGGTGGCTGGGAAAGGATCAAGTAAGAGTTCACCTAAACCCACGGCAAATGTAGTTGATATATCCGATAGTTTGAGTGCTAGCTCGAGTGATATTACTGAGTTTTCATCTTCTGATGTTAATCCACGTACTCCTAAGCGGGCGGCTCGAACGGCCCAGAAGCCGAAGGCCTTGAAAACAGAGAGTCCTCAAGCAGAAAGTCCTAGTAAGGCCAAGCCCTGGTCGCGATATATAGACTCTTCTAGTGAAAGCAACCAAATGGAAGAGTAGTGATCTAAACAATAAATTGGGTTAAGTTAAGTTAAGTTAAGTTATGTTGTGGTGTGATGTGGTATGGTGTGGTGTTATGTTGTGGTGTGATGTGATGTGGTGTTAAGTTAAGTTGTGGTATGGTATGGTATGGTGTGGTGTTAAGTTAAGTTGTGGTATGGTATGGTATGGTATGGTGTGGTGTTAAGGTGATATGAGTTAAGTTAAGTTGAGATGAGTTAGGTTGAGTTAGGTTGAGTTGAGATGTTATGTTAAGTTAAGTTGATATGGGTTATGTTAAGTTAAGGTGATATGAGTTAAATTATGGTGAGGAGATGTTAAGTTATGGTGTAGTGGTAGATAAAATAATGCATTGTTTATTGTAAGTGGGTGGAAGATAAGGACGAAATGATCTGCTATGAATGGGATGAATGAAAAGAATAGTATTAGGTTGTGGATGTGGATGGGATTAGATTGGGGCCGTGTTTTTGGACATAGAAGAAGAGGTATGTTAGGTCTAGAGCGATAAGAAGAATAAAGAAGATAAAGGACATTGCGATAAGTACACCGGGCTTTTTACGAGATCGATAGGTCCAGTAATAGCCTAAGAAGTCATGTATCGCTAGAGTAAGAGCGATAAAAGAGAGAATGACAAAAGCAATAGCGCTTTTGCCTTGGAATAGAAGGGTAGATAAAAGCATGAGAGTGGCAACGATTAGGCATGCTAATTGGGAAATCCCAAAAAGAAATATGCCGGCACAGATTAATCTGATGACTTTATAGATTAAAGGGAGAGATGGGTCGGTGTTCCAAAAGTAGCTACAGAGCGAAACAAAATGGAAGCAGGCAAAAGCAAAAGTCATGAGATATAGAGTGTCTAAGGACTGGGGAACTGTAGCGAAGATAAAGATGTTTTTATAAGGTAGATCGAAACTGGCATATTCGCTGGATTTGGTTGAAATATCAACAAGGACTAGTGAAGCCAAAAGGCCCATTTGGGTAGGAAACCAAAGTAGGGCTAATATTACATCAAGTGGTGAATAGGTCTCGTCTATTCTGGGGATGGATTTAATAAGATAGCTCTTGATTCTTGAATGGAGAGGGATAGTTGATGTAGATGAGGTTGTGGGACTGCAGGGCTCGATGTTGACGATAGCGGTCGTGGAAGTGCTGGCGATAATGGATGGCGAGTCACTGATGATAGTGGACCCTAGATCTCTGCTTTCGGACAGGATGGAGATGAGGCTTGTACCGTTGTTTGGACTAGAATTGTCACTATGGACCTCTAAAGCAGTATAACTAACATTGTTCATTGACAAAAATTAAGATAGCGAGTGGCATATCGTGCGAATCTTTGGTCTTAACAATCAATTTGATAGTTGAAATGCTTGTTGATGCTCGGCCCAACTCAATGCCAACCCATTGTAAAGTGCACAGATAAGTTTATGCCAGCCAAATACGACCACATTCTACCTATAGGTGATGTAGTTGAGTTAGAGGTCAATAAAGTCATAGTGTATATTTAAGCTAGCTCCTTTGGTAGCTATGTTTTATTTTAGATACGTGCTATCTAGATCACAAGCGAGCAATTATATATAGAATAGCAAATAAAGCAATATGAAGATATCTACATTACACCAGTACGAACACGTGCCTATCGCTATAGATCAAAGACCAGCTAACGTCTCATTGCTCAATCGGATGAACGTGATTTTTGAAGAGGCGTTGGACTTCCTGGGCGTGGTTTTTAAAGTTATCTGGGGCACCATTACGCTTCAGTACATCCTAAACCCTATCTTTTGGGTGCTAAAGATTGCCACGATTCGTGGAATGAGAGGCCTCACTTATATTGAGGCTATAAGTGTACTTGAGTCTCCATGCACAGGTGACTTGAGTGTTTGCTGGCTAGTGAGAATGCTTGATGTCTACATAACCTTTATCGGGGCTTTTGGTATTCTGTTGCTTATCTTTAACTTGCTGCCCCGAGTGAGCCGGAGGTCAAGTCGAAACGTGTCTTTGAAACCATACGTTTATGCAATTGGGTTGGTATTTCTTGTATACATAGGCGTGTTTTGGCTTTTCACAATTCCAGTTAATGGCCTGCTTCTTTCTATATTTATTGCCAACCCATTGGCCGGTTGGCTGATAGCCGCCTTACTACTAGCTGTCTTGCTTATTTCAACTGGGCTTATATTCAAAAGCGACTTTCTCCAGGCCATTCAGACTCTGCCCATGCCAGTCAAAGCCTTAGTTTTCATTCCCTTTGTGCTTCTCTTAGCGATTTGGTTACTCATGCTTGTTTCCTTTATCGCTCTATTTGGAACTAACTTCCAAAAGGCCTGGGATCACTATATGATAAACATGTCATTGCACTATGCGCAACATCCTATTTACCAATAAATGGCCATCAATTACACGTCTTCTTCCATTTTCAAAAAGGTCATAATAAACGGCCTTCACTTTGATACACACCAGAGCCGAGTGCAGGACATTGTGCCTTGCGCGGCACTTGGCTTTATTAAAGAAACTGGTTACTATTGCTCCATTCGTACTTCTGCAACAATCGATTCTTAACACAAATTCACCACCAATCCAATATTTTTAATTTAGATAAGAACTAATCATACCATAAACGAACTAACTCCAAACACAAACACAAACAATATTCTTCTATAAAAGGATATAGACAAATCTATATATAGAAGAACGGATGGGATAGTATGAAAGGTAAGAAGGATGAGATAGAGATAGAGATGACGCCCATGTTTTCGAATAAGTCTGGTCACGAAGCTGTTAATCTTACCTCGGAACCATCGGAAGAAGACTCAGAGACTAAAAGAGCTTCTAATACAACTAGTATAGATGTTCAAAGTTACATTGAAGCCTTGCTAGGCGTTTTCCTCGTTGCCTTTTTGCTTTGGATTGTTGGCCCGTTAATACACGCGAGCTTATTTAGTCAGTCTTATCACAACCAAATTAAGCGCTTCCCCAGCGATCGGATGGTAATGAACAAGCTTCATGAAATGATTCCATTCCGCCCAATCATGTGGAATATTGGAAGTTGGCTCGTTCTGGCCTTATCTGGCGCCAATCTTTTCTTCTTCTATTACAATTCAATCGCGCGAACATTAAAGCCATTGACGCCTAGATCGTGCATGGGCCTAGCATTTTTTGGGTTCATACTGATTGTTGGTTTAGAAGGGTTGCTCTATGCTTTCTGCAAAACGTACCTCACGCGTGCATTCTTGCATTGGTTCCGATCGAGCCCGTTTATCTGTTACGGACTGGCTACTCTCGTTAGCATCGGTACATATCTTATTCTATGGGCTAGCTTAAGGATTAGTGCCCTAAATACTGCTCGGGGAAGTAAGATGATCACTATGGTAGGATTGCCACTTCTCCATTTGCTTCTAGCTGTAATAGTTAGTGGCCTCATTGCTGGATTTGCGTCCATTTTGGTTCGCTTCGGCCAAGACATATCTTTTGATGTGTCCACACTGACGACCTCTACCCAACTTCCATCGTCCACCGCAACCACAGTCGCCGACATAATAGTGATTTAAATGCCGAACTCGCAGAAAGGGCATTATCTTGCAGCTGTTTAAGATAATGCTAGATCAATAAATCACATGGTCTTTAGTTCTATGTTTTGATGTCGGAGGTGGGCTTACTGGCATAGCTGTGTAGTGTGTACTACTGTTTTTAGCCTAAGGCTATGGAAGTTGCGTATAAATATAGTCCAATACCACCTCAATACTAAGTCATGCCAGACAATCTAAAGCCCAAATAGGGCGTTGAAATATACGAACAAACGACTTTCTAAGCAAATAGTATGCGTGACTGCCTTTTGAGTATTTAATGTGGTGGGCCAGACTTAAGTATTTCTTAACTATAGCCGCTTAATGTAATGGCTGAATGAGTCGTCTGGCTAGACTTATTTCAAAGATTAGAAAGGCAATTCATATGCATAGAAATCAAAGTGTTATGGTATACTTAGGTGGTATAGGTAGATAAGGCGGTAGGGTGGTATCTAGTCCTTTGGTTGGGGTTTGAAAGTAGTATGTAAACTTTATTGAGTTGGTATTGGATTGAGTTAGTATTGAGTTAGTATTTGAGTTATTCTGGTGGTGAATAGGAGGTGTGCTGAATGTATATAGTATGGGATGGCTTGTCTTGGCATTCTATAGCATAGGACTAAGTTGGTCTAAAACGTAAATGGGGTTAAGCTCAAAGT